>NC_081841.1:157995349-158052849 GCF_963259705.1 Myotis daubentonii
CTGTTTTAATAACAACATTCCTAATCATTATCAAACTGGTAATTCTCTCAGCACTGAATGTAAGGGTCTGTGTTTCCATTATGACCTGCTGTTAAAGGAAACCATATTTAGACCCTCTATTCTTTCCTATCTTCCAAATAGCCCAGGTTCGTTTTTTTTTTTTTGGGGGGGGGAGGCATCGCCAGTCTGCAAGGTTATAGGTGGCACATTATTTCATCATAAGTGAATTGACATTTTACATATTTATGTCAATGACTATATTATTTGCTTATCATCATTTATTCCTATTCTGTATTCAATTTGACATGGCATGATTCATACAAATGGCTTTGTACAATTTTGGAATATTTGGACAATTTAGAGAAGAATCAGTCACATAAATGTGAAATGTTAGGTCTGGTGACAGGGGCATTGGGCTCAGAGCTATAAACCTGTGCTCTCCCATTCACAATACATGAATGCCATAGTAACACTTCAATATACTTTCTAATATCAGGTAATCATAAGAATTATCTGATATTAAAATGATTGAATAAGGCCTGGGGTTATTTTAAACTGAACTGTTTTCTCCCACTATACTTTTTTTGAAGCTTATATAAACAATATTATATGCTGATGTAGAGTTACAAGGATCATTTTTAGCACATTCCTTGAAGAAAGTAACATTTCCGAGGTCATGACAAATGCATTTGATCTCCTGGAATGTGATGGAGTCTACCATATAATAAATACGTATAACAATCGGGTAGATCTTACATTTCCGTATGTTTTATGATTACACAAGGATACAGCATTAAATAAAATAATTTCATTTACATTTCTTAGTATGAAATGCTTGAATTTCAGGTTTATAACATTATCCTCTCATTTAGTTGGAATAGGCAGTATTAAAACAAAAACAAAAATGTTGGATCAATATTTTCTAATATGGTTATAAATAAAAAAAAATTCATGAAAATGAAACACACTACATAAAAAGTGGAAATATTCTCTACATTCTGCCTATCTATACCACATAATACATTTAATAATCAAACAGGGTACTAGTACATGTTACTGATCCTACTCTAATGATTGTATCAACGTGTAGAAATGGATTTAGAAATGTATGTTCAAATATTTTAAACATATTTCCTTTTTAGCATTGTTCATAATCACTTGTTACGATAACTAGTGTTTCTATTATTTTTATAAACATTGAAAATAAAAAGTGTTATGCGAGAAAATGCAAAATGATGCCATCCAATTCATGTAAAATCATGAAAAGGAGTTTAGTAAAATGACCAGTTATTTATACACTCATGTCATTTTAAAATAATCTAATTTTAAGTAATATTAAAATTTAAAAATTCATAAATCTTCCAATATATCATACGAATGTTAACATTCTTACCTAGTTCCTTTCAAACTCCGATGAAATGGATATATATTACAACAGTGTAAAATTCTATATCATCTTTTGTTCTTATATCCAGAATAAATATTTTCTACCCTATTTATCATATGTAATGGTTAGATAATATGTGAAATATCCTATATAATAAAAGGGTAATATGCAAATTGACCCTAATGGTGGAATGAGTGGGAATGGTCGCTATGACGTGCACTGATCACCAGGGGGCAGACGCTCAATGCAGAAGCTGCCCCCTGGTGGTCAGTGTGCCGCTCCCACAGGGGGAGCTCCGCTCAACCACAAGCCAGGCTGGTGGTGGCGGTGGCAAAGGCAGAGCTAAGGATGTCCGGCTGTAGCTTAGGCCCGCTCCCTGCATTAGTCAGACATCCCCTAAGGGCTCCTGGACTGCCAAAGGGATATCTGACTGCCAGCTTAGGCCCTATCCCCCAAGGAGTAGGTGTAAGCTGGCAGGTGGACATCCCCCAAGGGATCCTGGACTGTGAGAGGGTGCAGGCCAGACTGAGGGACTCCCCCTCCCGAGTACATGAATTTTCATGCACCATGCCTCTAGTTATAATATGAAATGATGTATTATAATATGCTCAATAATGCCTTGTTTTAGGCATTTAGGTTGTTTCAGGTTTCTATTTTGCCTTTGAAATCACTCTAGCCCTGGCTGGCATGGCTCATTGGTTAGTGTCAGCCTGCAAACAGGAGGGTTACAGATTTGATTCCCAGTGAAGTGCCCATACCCTGGCTTGCAGGTCTAATCCACACCCCTGGTTAGGGCATGTGTGGGAGGTAACCAATTGATGTGTCTCTGTCACATCAATGTTTCTCTCTCTCTGTCCCCTCTTTTCTCTCGTCCCCTCAATCTCCTATTGAGATTTCAAAGAATTTTAGAGTCAAGAGAGTAATTGGGCATCAAGCACCTTATTTATTAAATAAGAGAACTGAAAATTAAGAGACTTATTTAAGTAGCTAACTTACCTATTAGCTTCGTGATGACTAAAAGCTAAATCTCCTGATATATTTTGCTCTCTACTCTCCTATATCAGTTTTTAGAACATCTAGAAAAACTTATCTTGATTATGCTATAAGATGTTCAAAGTTTAAAAATGATTTTTTGATAATTTTGTTTAAAATTAGCTATTTATTCTTTATATGTTTATATTACATTACTTATTATAAGTACTTAATGAAGAAAAATGCCAGAAATGTTAAGTATTTACAAAAGCATTAAAATTTCTGAAAGGAAAGTTATTATTCTTAATTTTTTTTTTAATGTTGGAGTAAGCAATTTTGTTTGAAATGTCAGGCTATGAAGACATCTTCTGCATAGAGAATGATGTGAACCATATGGCTTATTCACAATCAATTGAATTACAAACCATGGCAGTTCGTACACTTTCAGGAGATGCTTATGTGGTCCTTCCATTAAAATTCCACTAATGTGACATTTGTGAAAAGGTTTATGTTTGGACACACATTCCCTCGCCATATGTGAAGCCACAGAGAGCAAGACCATCGATTCCAAGTGTTTATATATAAATTGACAGCTATCAGTTCTAAAAGATTTCTCATTGCATGTGTCAGAATCCTCTGGCCTTTTAGGGTCATCTTGTGTGTTTCCATGTTTACAAGACCCTGCCTGTTAATGTGGCTAACTTTTACTCATCAGACAGGAAGAAGGATCTTAAAAATCATTGTTAGGCAGAGAAACATTAAGAAAGTTAAAAAAAAAAAACTTTCCATATTTAATCTGTTAAACAATGGCAAATTTCTTATGAATCAGTGATACTGTAATTGAACTGGAGACATTTTTAGAGCAAGCTAGCTTTGGCTTTTTCACCCACCGATTTGGAATCTGCTCACAGTACTGCCAGCTTAACCAAAAAGGATTAACTCTCATATCCAACTGAGAACACAGATAATTCTCAGTAATTGGTAAAAAATGAAGATGAATGGGGCTGAGAGATAAGGAGCAATTAGCTCATCAGCAGTTACAGCTGTGCACTCAATCGGGATCCATCTCTGGAGTCTCGGCCCCTTTTAAAGAACCTAAGCAGAATAAGCATAGGACACCCTCCTCCCCAAAAATTTGCGTATACCTGCCCATCATTTCTCCAGTCTTCCAATTTATTTCCCTACTATACAAAGACACCTGTCATAGTATGCTATGTAAATGACTACCTCTCTCAGGACCTATGTCTAAAGCCAATCTTCTTTTTAAACTTTTTTTTTTTATAACAGAAACCAAATGACTACTGTAGACACTCTTAAATTCCCTGTCAATCGTTTCATTATAGCAGCATCATCTGTTTGAAAATATAAGCAATTCCCTCATCTAATTATAGGAAGGATTTGAGGTTCATTAACATTGCCAAGGCAGAGAATCCAATGTGCAACTGCAGAGCTCTCTGTGTGGTGGCCTGTGTTCTCAGTTTCCTTCTATTTGCTTTCTCAAGGTCTCCAAGACTTCTTCCTGAAATCATAAAATTAATTTTTCCTTCCGTGACTGAGAAGAAAGTACTACAGTGTAAACTATTCTATTTCTGTATGAATAGGGGGAGGGAGGGAGGGAGGGAGGGAGGGAGGGAGGGAGGGAGGGAGGGAGAGAGAGAGAGAGAGAGAAGGAATAGTCAGCTGGGGAAGATAATTTTATCTCCCTATCTGACTGGCTTGTTTTTTGTTTGTGTTCCATTTGCTTTGTTTTGTTTTGGCTGATGAACCAAAGTAAGGAGTAAGAACACAACTGAAAAACCCAGCTGTTAATAACAAACTCAAGTTCTTGTTTTTAATTGAAACTCCTACATCCTATAACTATTGCAAGTTTGAGAAAATGAAAAAGAATCCTACATTGCAGGGTTTGAAATGTGTTCAGGTTCGTGGATCACTGCATCCGTGGACACTTACTTCACAAGGTTCAGAAAGAGAAAAGACCGAAGTCTCAAGATTACTTCACTTCCTTAAAGAAATAACAGCAGTTGGGGATTATGACTATAGTTTAAACAATAAGATTTTCTCAGGACATCTGTTTTGAGATCACATGTTGAATAGATATGAACTCATTTCCTACTAAGCAAGCAATCTACTATTGTTGATAGCTGTTTACCAGTTCTGTGAGTCAGATATTAGCTTGTGGCAAAGGTCCCTCTTAAATCCTCTGAGTATTCTTTAAACTGTGTACATAGTGTTTTCCTTAAATAAAATGTTAAGAGAAGTAAAAAAAAAAAAATGCAGTCTTTTCCTGTCTCTTGGTAAATTAAGTCCACGAAGTCTCAGACTTGGGAATAATATTTAATGTATTTATCTTTAAAGAGTCGTTTCCTATGTTGTCATTAGTTAAGGGAGTAAGATATTAGGTTTAGCAAGTATTTAAATAACACAGAAACTATTAAGAGATGCTAGCTATGTCAATATTTATACAGCATTTCAAAACTAGAAGTAAAATTAAGTTTCCTTTATTTAGATTAAATCAATTGTGCTTAATTTAGTGTCTTCAAAAATGTTCATGATGACAAAAAAATAATAAGCAGATAAAAACACATAACTAGAGATACTATGGAATTGACCTTGAGTTCACCGGTTTTAAATTCTGCCTTTCCATTATCCCAGTCCCAATTTCCAAGCAGCATGTTTTAAGCTGGTTATGTAGATCAGTCCTTAAAGCAAAAAAATAGCAATTTATCTGGCCTGAATGTTGTGGATAGTGTTGCCACTAAAAAGAATCCAGGGCATTTTTCCTTCTTATCTGCAATGTAGCTCATATCAGCCAACCTGTCACAAGATAGTACTTGATATAAACAAGAGATTGCAAAGACATCTCGGTAATCAATATCAGGATGGCTACAGTATGGAAGTCCCAACCAGTGCATATCATTTGTCTCAGCATCTATTTCTATGGCCAAATGAAGCATTAATTCAAATCATAAATCTATGGTGATTTAAATCTGGGAATGAGCACCTGCCTGCTTTAATGATTTATTTTGTACATTTCAGTAAGCAGGAGATTTGTCCATATGAACTGACAGGTCACCTTCAGATGCCAGGAGCTGACTGTTTATCACCATGCAGACTAGCATCTCATCTTAGCGAGTAAATATTAAACTAAAAGAATCCAATTGATTGTGGATGAGGGAGAATGGCGACATGGCCATATATTTTACTCAGCATGCTGATGCCTCACTCAGATCTATCCTGAAGTTCTCAGTTCTTCCTAAAGTGATCACTCTGTTGGAAAGACATGAGCTCAAGGTCACCAGGTAAAATTAGAATGCACCATACTTATTTGTCAGTGTCAAAGTTTTTTTAAACCCCTTTGTTTGGCTAATTTTTGTGATTCATATTAAGAATTGGAAGGGGACTTTTATAATAAAAATATCCCTTGAGTCCAACAAGCCAGATGGAACCAAACCAAGCCCCCCAAAATTCTATTTCCTCAGATAATGAGTTTATTTACAACCAAAGGGAAAAACAGTGTTCTTGCATAGGAAAATCTGAAATGTGCAACAAAACATGTGAGCCAGGCGAGTGCAAGAAAAAAAAGAACCCTGAAATAGCTTCAAAATTGTCACTGGATTTGGGCAGAGCTAAGGAGCAACAATACATCATTAAGTGGCACCTCTCTGAGGGGTTTTACTACTTCAAAGAGCCAGTTGATAGATTTGTGAGATCAGTAAGCTTGTATTCTGAAATACTGGCCCTAGAGATTCTTGGGATTCCTCCTGGAATTCTTATGCTCCAATACAACTTCCTGAGCCGCTCATGCTAACGATGTTCCTAAAAGATCCAGCACATCCTCCCAGAGTTCGCACACCAAGCCACCCCACCCATTAACTGGATGCCTCTTACATACTGGGACTGTGGTATGATCTTTTTTGTGCTCCTAGAATGAGCTAAAATCAAACTTACAACAAAATTCAAATGACATAACAGCTCCCCCAGGTTTCCTCACAGGCCAGTAGTTTAACAAATAACACCCATCAGAGATAATAGGAAAACAGAGGAGGAAGCAGTTACTGACTGTAAAAAGAGGACAAAGGTGATTTTCAAAAGGGTAAATTTGGAGAAATAATAATAACGGCCAAAGCAATACCAAATCTTACTGGTGTCCAAAGTGAAAAACAGGCATGGTAATAAATAAAGTGATAAACACTTGACAAATATGATCTCCTTGAATTATTATGATGTAATACTATTATTTAAGCCATTTTCCAGATTTCCTTAACTTTGCAAAGTCACAGACCAAGTAATTATTGAACACTTACCAAGAGGCAAGTGGTGTTCTCAGAATCAGAGAAGCTAGGCCCATAGAAAGCCACTGCTAATTCACCCAGCACTTTGATCTATAGGAGCTCAATCCCCACCCCTACCCTGGCCTTGTACCCTCCCCTTCCCCCAAACTCTTGTTTCCTGATCTCTAGATAAAGGAGGAAGGCAGGGGGTGTGCTCAGGAAGGATAATAAGTCATAAATTCTTAGAGGACAGTAGCATGTGAGACAATAGAATAAAAATGACAAATATAACATTTCCACCTCAAATCAACTATTGATATGTAAATAAATGATCTACATGCCTAAGGACTAGCAATGACACCAATATTACAACAACCCCAAAATACTAAGACCCTCTAGGAAGATTCAATTAAATTTCTGCTCTGGTTTAAATTGGTGTTGGATGATGGGTGTCAAAACTGAAAAACAATATAGTCTACCAACTAAATACTTTCATGAAAGAAAAGTGATTTCTTCCGAATAAAAGAAAAAGAAAATTCAAATTGTTTTTTAAGTATCATGTGATACCCGATGTACCCACATAATGAAGGTAAACTATTATTAAGTCAGTAGGCAAATATTTTTCTATTATATTAATTATTAAGTCGATGTCAATGCTTAATTATGAGCTGTGGTCTCCTTTTCTCATGCCTGCTGGTTTCTCCAAAGTCAAATTTCTGTTCTGCTGCTCAGAAATTTGAACAGAAGTATCATGTTTTAATATATTTTGCTTTAAATATTATTAAAATGCATAACTTGTTTATCTCTCTTCCCCAAACCAACTATTAAGAATAGCCTGCATTGAAATCTTACTCTTCTAAAATTTGATAACAATTGAGATTGTGTTTCAAAATAATAATTAAAATTTATATGGGTGTCTAATTTTGCTCTAGTTATAATTCATTTTACTTCAATCATTTTTATAAAATTTTTATGTGTTGATATTTAGAGAGAAAGAGGAAGGGAGAGGGAGAGAGGAAGAGAGAGATTGTGTGTGTGTGTGTGTGTGTGTGTGTGTGTGAGAGAATGAGAGAGAACAACATTTGGGTTGTTGTTCCACTTACTCACGCACTCATTGGTTGATTCTTGTATGTGCCCTGACCAGGGATGGAACCCCTCAATCCTGGTGTAGTGAGACTATGCTCTAACCAATTGAAAATACCTTTTCTTCCATACACCTGAATTGAGCTATGACACCTTTCAGATGTTCACACAGTGGCAAGTTTTTAACTTTTAAAGGTCTAAATTTATGCATGTGAATGACGTAAAGAATCTGCTGCCCCTATATTCTCACTGGAAGCACCACAAATGCAAGCACTGATGTTTTTCTATCCATAGTATTCCCCCATATATCCTTAACCACACCAATGTACTGAAAGTGGAGAGTTCATTCATTATATAAAGAAATAATCTGTTAAAATCATGCATGGAAAAGAAAACTTAATGGAACTGTCATGAATGATTGTGTCCTGTGTGAACATTTGGTAGAAATAGTGTCTTACACACATCTTATGGCATCTAAATTTCTCTTGGTAAATTATACTTTGAGCATGATTTCTACATTTTAAAGGGAACCACACAGTGCAGTGGCAGGATAAAATTTTGTGTCTGACCAACACATGGATACTAACGATGTCAATGAAAAGTAATTTCATTGTGTTTGGCAAAACAGATTACCCAGATGAATTCTGCAAAGAAAAAAAAACTGTTCCTTTGGTTTTAATAGTGATTGCAAACTTTTCATCTTTTCTCCATACCACAAGAAAAAAAATCAAAAGAAATTAAAGTTATATATCTAATATGAGAAAAATGGATAATAGTTGTATATAGAAAAAATTAATTATCAAAATAATTCTTATTCTTGTCATCACATGAAAGGATTAAGTTATATGTTGGCTGCTAAAGCAAATTTATTATTGAAGAAGAAACACATTAAGAATAAAAAAGGGAAAGAGTATGATTTTGTTTGTAAATATTCTTCTGCCACCTTACCCATAATCAATATTTTAGAATTCTGATTATTAAAACTTATTTGTATTATAAAAGATGTTAACTGAATGCTTATAGAAGTTGCAGGCATAAAGTTGATCTTATAATAAAAAATAATGTTGCTAATTATTTATTTAAACTGCATGTTATTAGAAGCTAAGTAGTATCTTCAAAATATACATTGTTTTGGAGATAAAAGGAACAACTTCTTGAATGGGTAACCAATAGTTTTGTTCTGGAAAATAAGGTAATTTGGTAGCAAAATGATTACAATACATTTCAGTGAACATACAACTCACCGACACTTGAATTCATGTCCCCATTTTCAGAATCTGCTCCATGTTGGTTATTACTGGCATGATAGTTGCTCATGGCTTCTAACTTGATTTTTTTCACCTTCATTGCTTCAGCAATCGCTGCATTGGTAGCAGCGGCAGCCGCTGCAGCTGCTGCTGTCAGACCTTAAGAGAATAAATTAAAAATGAGGTAATTCAAAATCGGATTTTTTGATGTAATAGTTCATGTGCTTTATATAACAGGCATACAAACACATTTAAGTATCTGACTCCTTTATGCCATACTTTGATAACATATATTCATCCCCACCTAGCCAAAAAAAATGGATATAAATGGGAGAGTGCTCTCTAAACTCCTAAATTAAATATTAGCAGAAACATAATTCATACAAAGAAGGATAGTGGTAGAATGCAGCCAGAATTACCTCTCCGACAAACCAATGTGAACATGTCATTCCCTGCTTAAAAATGCTCTCCAGCGGCCTAAAGGGGGAACAATTGGAACTGCGTACCAGTTCACCAAGTCTTACCCTAAGGAGTAATCCTACCTTGTCACCTAAAGTTTGCTCATTTTCATGCCACACTCCAGCTACACCGAACATGCCACCAGGACTTACACATGCCCTGCCTCTCGAAGCCTGTGCTTTCACACATGCTGTTCCCCTTTTCTGGAACATCCTTGCTCCATGACTCACTTCCCTGGCACAGGCCATTATGTTTGTCCAGAGCGATCTGTCTCTGTTCAGCCAGAGAACAGAAGGTAGAAGTGGATGTGAGATTAGAAATAGAGTTGATCAGATTATAAAAGAGCAGGCAAGGAAGGCCATGCTTTATGTATAGTATAGACATAGCCAGCTGAGGTTTTTGAGCAGGGGAATGTTTATTTTCTTTAAATGTTTGAACTTTCAAAAAATATTTTTATTTCAGAGAGGAAGGAAAAGGGAGAAATAGAAATATCAATGATGAGAGAGAATCATTGATCGGTTGCCTCCTGCACCCTGCCTGCCTCCTGGGTATTGAGCCCACAACCCAGGCATATGCCCTGACTGGGAATGGAATCCTGACCTCCTGCTTCATGGGTCCATGCTCAACCACTGAGCCACACCAGCTGGGCTAAATGTTTGAATTGTTACCAAGGCAACTCACTTTATCTTGGCATTCCTCATCTGCAAAAAATCATACACTGAAATATATGATCTCTCCTCATTGTAAAACTTTAATAGTCCATGAGACACTATATACCACCACCATCTCCCTCTATATTTATTTCTACTATGACTGCTTCAAAGTTTCTGACTACAGTTCTTCAGCCTGGTTTAAATTTATTTATGTGATTTATTTCCACTTCCAGCTGGTGGATTAGAGACTGCACAATTCTCTCCTTCTTTTCCTCCCCACTAATCATCACTTTTGGTTACTACAGCAAATAAGTTATAGCCTCAGGAATTATAAAAGTATTTTTCTGTAGAAATCTCTCTCTCTTTTTTTTGAGATTAGGAGAAGAGCTCACCATTCCTTCAAATCAAACCAAAGAGGTCTTGACTACCTTCACCCCAACACAAAACCTTCAGATTAGATCTTTGCATGAAAACTTGATAACCACTCCCCCACAAAAAGGCACTGATCTAAATTCAAACAATTCTTCTGGGTCTGGAGCTAGCATTTATTGCCTTTTAAGTTCCAACTTGAAATGATTCTCTCATCTTCCTATGATTGAATTTTCTCCCCAGTTACTCATTTCCTTCGAAGATGTTCCAGAATATTTTCTTTCCTGTTCTCTTAAAGTTCTCTTAGTGTTTCCCAGAAAATCTCTCTTCCTCAACTTTGACTTGTTACAAATGTGCACATTCTACTTGTCCCTTTTCTTTGTTGACTAATGTCATTCCATCTCCAAGTTATGACACTTCTAGGGCCTTTAACTTTGATTTACATGTAGTATTTGAATAAAAAAGACAAACCTACAACTTGAGATATGATTGCTATTATACTGAATATCTGAATCTAATTCAGTAGCATAAAACATAACTATGCATGATATGGCATTGGAGAAGCCATAAAATCTTCTTGAGTATGGTTTCTTCATCTGTAAAACCATTATATTCACAAAGGGGTAGTATGAAATTTAAATAAGATAAACTAGGTGAAGAAAGCCACATGTTGAGTAAAAACTAATCATGCCTTGCATTCTAGCTCCTCAATAGGCAAGTGCAGTCCAGGGTAGGGACATCATGGCTGACTGCAGTTCCCTCGGATAGAGGAAATCTACTTCTCCTTAGCTGACTACATTCATTGTCAACTTTTTAAAAATACTTTTAGTAATTTTATCATCTCTCTAATCTAATTTATGGTGCTCTTCTGTTTTTCCACTTGACAGTTTCCCCAGTTGTACATTTCTAATAAAATTCCAAATGACATAACATATAATGTGTGTGTGTCACACACATTTAGTTCTTTAATAACCTTCAAATCTACCCAATTTTCTCCATTCCCACTGATTTTCCCTCGTGCAAACTGCCAACTTTTCGTCCCTGGAATCCTGTAATAGCATCCTAACAGATTTCACTTCCTCCCCCTCCCATCTCTTAGCAGTCAATGTAACCTTATGAAAATAAAAATCCAACATGACATGCAATGGCTGCTCTTAAGTGCTAGTTGGAAGCTCTGCCTGGCTGTGAGCGCCCTTTGTGCTCAGTTCCTACCTATCTGTGTAACGTCATCTGTTCCCTCAGGTTCCCCTTGATCTCTGTGCTCCAGACATACAGGCCTTCTTCCACTTCCTCTAAAGGCCTACATTCCTTCTTTCAAGCCAGACTTTGCATTATTCCCACCTTCTAGAAAAGCTCTCCAGTCCCCTACTCCAGATCCACCTATGCATCCATCATGCAGTGGCTTAAATATTATGCTCTAGGAGTAGCAGAATAAGGTTCCCGACTCTTCGGCCTACCTGGGAAACAGTTATCAACATTTTAAGAATCAGCTCAAAACTCACTTATTTTAAAGGGCTGACCTTCCCCACCCCACTCCTACAGAGTAGAGCTAGCCATCCACTTGCCTGTGTTCTCAGCCCTGCTGTATGAGTCTGCCATCCTCTGTGCTGTGAATCACCCCTGGAGTTTTAAAATGTGCAAATAGCTGAGTTCTATCCTCTGAGATTCTCATTGGGGCCCTGCATTTGTATATTTTGGGTTCATTTTGCTGCTCCTCACATCATGTTAATGTGCAATCTGAGAAGAGAAACTCAGTCCCTTAAACTATTTTTACCTTTTTTTGTTTTTGTTTTTGTTTTAAGAGAGGGCCTGTGGTAGTGGGGTAGGTTTAGGGTTAGCCCCTTCCACTAGGTTATAATACTGAAAGGACAGAAATACTTCCTTAGAATATGCATCTCAAACACCTACCACAATGCCTGGCACAAATTGTCACTGAATGAAAAAAAATGCTTCTCAAAGTAGATTAATTGGAAAACCGAAGGGGAAATATAGTCATTATTTTGACACTAACAATGTAAATAATTTCAAACATTATGTTTATGTGAAAGTTAACCTGGATCTACTAGGAGTAGCAAATCTCATTAATAGAAGGTGACTCTCACCAAATCTGCGTCTGCCTGGGATGGAGAAGATGACAAAAGCCCCACACCCCAACCCCTGCGCTTCCAGCACTTCCTGATGGCCTTGCAGTGGCCCCTTCAAATATCTGATGTGACTCTCAAGTCCCTCCAATTTGCTGTCTCTATAATACAAACTTAGCACAGAACCTATAACTTGCTTTAGAAACAAGCCCCATTGTACATTTTGTTCTCTAATAAAGTTACTTTTGCGGGGGCGAGGGGTGAATGTAATGAACTCACAAAATAACTTTTTTTTCGTCTATACTTCATAGAGAATTCTGAATGTGAACCACTTTCCATGTAATCAAGAATTGTCTCCTTGTGTTAACACTGGTGACCCATAACATATACCATCCACTTCTCTCACTCTCCTCCTAGTCCTTTCCTCAGTTCAGCTTTCTCCCCTTGCCTCAGCTTCATGGAGATGTTTGTTGTCCCCTCCTTGAATACTCGACACTTACACTACTGCAACTTTACCTCTGCTTTTAGCCCTTCCCTGTCAAAACAACCCCTTGTTCCTGCTGAGCTAGGTGATCCCGTGTTTCCTAAAGCGATACTCTACACCAGATAGAGAGTAGCTGGAGTGCATGGTAAAAGTAGAGGTTATCTTCCCTGGAGTCATAGCCACAGACTATTTCTGGGAAGGACTGAGGAATCAGTGCGTCTACCTTCCAACAGGTTTAATCTGATGCTCAATGAGCTTACATCACTTGGTGACAGTCATTTACACTGAAGTGTGTCTGCATCTTACAGTGAAAGCTTGTTAACTAAGCAGAGCCTAATCGCAGTGGCTCTCAATAGTGAATATGCATACAAATCTAGGAGGACGCATTCAAATACAAAATCAGGTTGGAAGGAGGAATCGGCGTTTGAGACCTACTGCTCCAGTGTGCGGCACTTGGCAGAAGTGAGTCTCGTGCCTTTCGCCTACCACAGCAGAAGCAGAGGACAGCCAGGCCATGCAGCGCTTCTCTGTGTTTCCGATGCAGAGTCACACATGTATTCATCTCTAACAACACTACATCCATAAATCAACCTGGAATCTACTGTAATCGTGACTTAAACAGCTTACATAATTGCTCCTGATCCTGAATTTAGTTCACACATTTTCGACAGATTTTTTTTTTCTTTCATTAGGGAAAACAAGGAACAAATCAAAAAATGAATTTTTTTTTTAAAAAAAATCTCTTATACTAAAGAATGATTAACCCACTTACCTCACCAATCACACTTTTTTATCCTCTCAAAGAACATTTGTAGTATCTCGTATACTATGACAAAAACATGTACTGAACTGAGAAGTCTAATGTAATATGATTCTACTTTAAGAGATTCTAAATCCAATTTCATCGTCATCAATGGGGAAGCTTTAATTACTGATGAAAATAATGGGTTGAGAAATATTTTGTTTAAAAAATACATTTTCCTTCAGAGAAAGGATAAGTCTCTAATATGACAAAAGCTACCTAATAGCAGAGTGAAAATTTAGCCATTTGACAAATGGAGACCTAAACATCATGTTTCTATCAAAGCATTTGATTTAGTAGACCACATTGATCAAATTTATCAAAAAAAAAAGTCTGATTGACCCTCAGGAAAAGGGTTGGCAATCAAACTTAGAGTCCAAATGTCTATATCATGAAAAATAACTTGTTTCTTTTTTTCATTTATATTTGATCTCAACAAACTCTTCTCTTACAAAAGAATAGATTTTACACAGAATTTAGAAACATTGCTTGTCATATTATTGTCTGAATTATCATACAAACTCAATGCTGGGGGCCCAATTCTGCTTTGCTCCATCAGAGCAAATTCTATATATATTTTAAAAACTGGTTATTGTTAGAAATTATTTTTATCTTGGCTTATAGAGTTCCTGTACTTTTACTTTCACTTTCTGATGCTCCGCTACAATTTTTTTAAGTTCTTGTTGAATACAAAACTGTATGGGAAATCCTCGTTATCTAATCTCTGTTTCATATAAGGAGTAAATATGGTGGTTGAAAAAAAAAGCATGCCAAAAAACCATACAAACTTTGGACAACATGCATCTAATTTACCTGGAATACTGCACAGCAAGCTATATAATTCCTGTGGCTTCAAAATCCTAATCGCTAAAATCTGAGATACCATTTCTGATCTCATAGGGAAGTAGAAAATATGTGTGAAATGATATATGCTACAGTAAGGGCACATACTAAGCCCTCTGCAAAATGGTAGTAATTATTATCAAGTAACCCATAATACTCATCATGTCCTTATATTTAGTTTTGCTATTGTTCAGCTACACACAAAAATGCAAATATGACAAAAGCCACCTAAGAGCAGAGTGAAAACTTAGCCATTAGACAATTGGAGATCTAAACATTATGTTTCTATCAAAGCATTTGATTTAGTAAACTACATTGATCAAATTCATCAAAAAAAATCACAAAAATCTGCACTTTGTGCTACATTGATACAAAACCTCCACTACTTCATGTTCAATATCCAAAAACCAATCCATAGGTTTATCATTTAGAAGGAAAGCAGGCATTGTTACCACTTAAGTACCTTATTTTACTTTGCAAAGATAGCTTTCTTCTGCTGCTTTCAACTTTTATCAAAACAGCCTTTAAATCCTTCAAATGCCATTATACAATCCTGATCACTCTCTTTAACAAAAGGAAAAGTCCCCAGTCTATTTATTTCAAATAAGTCAGTACCCCTAGTTATAAAGTGTAGATTACAACTGTAGATTATAAATATCAATAAAAAAGACATATTGCTGTCAAATTCTTTCTCTGATCTGTTTGTTTGCTCATTAACTTGAAAGGTCCAATCTTTGATCTTTGGTTTCAAAGGCATCAAGATGACTTCCAAATGTTTGATAGGTTGTCTACTTTTACATCGCATTCCATATAAAATGCATTTCCCAAAACTTAATAGGTAAAATAAAATGGGTTATATGCAAGAGATAGTCCGCATTCAAAGCTTCCATATGATAGACTTTTTATTAGTCTATGCCACTTTACCCAAATTTAGAAGAAGCCATTTTAAACATGCAGTAGATTATAGCCAATGGTAGTTATTATTAATATGCTGGAATTGATAAGTTATTTATGTCTGGCATTCTTCCTACTGATTATTCAGGGAGACAGGCAGCTTATAAATATCTCATCACTCCACAGTCACAGAAATTTCATCGACAGTGCTTATGCACAGCTATTAGCAATATGAAGCTAACCATTACAAGAAGGAGGAAAATCGAACATGTGGCATTAATACGCAGTCCTGGTTCCTAACCATCTGATAGGCAGATGGTGTGAAGCGGATTCTCCAGCTGAAATGAAGGGGCACATCATTTAAAACCTTGTTTGCATTCTAACTGATATCAGTGCCATATTGATATACATGATACATCATGGCAGTATTTGAACAATCTAGTTTGTTTCAGTCATAAATGTTTACAGCCTTGTTTTTTTAATCTTATAAGCATGTTCAGAACAGTGTATTTTTAATTTATGAAACCTATTGTTTACTTCTGTTGAGCTAAAAGATTAGTGGAAAGCAGAGATATTAAATTACTTCAACCCAAAGCAATATAACCAAGACAGATGAATAAAGTGGGTTTCAATTTTCAGTAAAGGATGTTAGTAAAGGAATTTTACAATTAGCCCAGGCATTTTGTGCATTAAATACATTTATTCATTTAAACCTTCCAGCTCCCCCCCCCCCCCATAGCATACAGAGAAACTTAATGGTTTACATAGTCATTCATTTAAAACTCTCACTGTGTGCAATTAATCTTGTCTAACAATTCAATTCGGGAAGTAAAACATCAAAAAGCATAGTTCAATTCAACAGTCATTACTGTGAAGTAATCTTTCTGCTCCTGACAGTTCCTATAGACTCGCTGCAATACTCTGTTGAAGGTGCACTCATTGTAAGCTTCATATGAGTTTGAATTACAACTCAATTGAAATCACTCCAAGTTTTAGAAGAACTCTTGGCTCAATATAACAACTTGAAAGTACCAGTACTTGCTTTTTTACTCTGTTTTCTTCCTTTCCTTTTTGAAATACAAGCTGTCTAAGATACTGACACTAATTTTCAAAGTTATTTTGTTTCTCAATATTTTCTAAATAAATGAAAACTGGATCTGAAACGTGCCTGTTCTCACTCTTAAATGATTAAATAATGGTAGTGTTAAGCAACCAGAATAAGTAACTTAATTGTGAATCAGGGTGGATTGAAAATTTTTAGTGTGAATTTGTCTTCTAATGTCCATTAGACTGACTTTACTTGCCCTTTGAAACACATTTATATTCTGGAGAGAAAAGGAAAATTGATCTTTGAGGCCATTAATGGAAACACTCCTTATCCCAGTTTTCAGTTCTTCAATTGATTTAATTAGATTTTTTAAATGTTTGGAGTAACAAATCAACCCCATGAATTTGAAGAAACATATAGTAGAGAGTGTATAATTTGAAAATGACTAATAAATCAAATAGATATCAAAAGTAGCATTTTTATTCTGAATAGTTTAAAACTGCAATGGCCCAGAGTGAAGGAATGACAGCAGTACTGAAGTCAGGAGGAGGGAGCACCATGGGGATGTCATTTGACCATGTGTACATCACTGAGGAATTTCCATGAAAGTCTTTGAAATACTCAACTTCTGATCATTAACTCATAGAGTCAGCCTGAAATGTAATCAATGAATATTTAAAATTACTATGGTTAAAATAAGAAAATATGCAATTTATGAAAAGTTGAACCAGACACCAAAAGTTCTAAATAACTCACTTTTACTCCTTTTTTTTTTTTTTAAACAGTATCACCTTTAGAAAAGTATTTCTTAACAGCCAGTTGGGGTATAAACTTAGAAAACATGAAAATGAGCAAGACTTTATTTAATACAACCCTTTTATTTCACTGATGATGAAATATAGGGGCAGTGAGCTTAATCATTTCTATAAAGTCACACCATTAAATAATGACAGAGTAATCCCAATTCCGCTAACTCCCTGTTCAGCATTGACCACACCAGCTCTGTCAATAAATGCAAAAAGAAGAGTACACAGAAACCGATAGAATCATTGAAAGAAAATTAATCACCTTTGCTCAAGTAGCTATGAATTGCATAGGAAGTCAAGATTATAGACACTCAGGTGATATCACAAATATAAGTTGACTCCACTTAGGAACCTGTTCTAAATGTTCATTTGTGATTCAGCTTTGTAAAATTGAGACTATATTTGCCACAAAAATAATCATTCAAGTTTAACTATGCACAAAATGTTTAACCTGTACTATTGGTGAAATACAATATTTATATTAGCCTGGTCATATATCTTAAATATGACACAACAAGGAAAAAGAGAAGAGCAAATAAATGATTTTCCACTATATGTCTTGAATATAGAAAAAATTAAAACAAAGTGAAATAAATAAAATTTGACTAATTTTCTTTAAAGCACTCTTCTTATTATTTCTTATTATTCCATTCTCCAATAAACTGGGAATTAAATGTCCTTATGTTTGTTTAAGGCCCAACACTTCCTATTCCCTACATTTCTTTTTTTTATTGTTTTATTGCTTAAAGTATTACATAGGGTATTACATATGTGTCCTTCCCCCCGCCCCCGCCCTTGACAATCCCCTGGCCTCCCTTACCCCCCAGTGTCTTATGTCCATTGGTTATGCTTATATGCATGCATACAACTCCTTCGGTTGATCTCTTACCCCCCTCCCTCCTGCCCCCCAACCCTCCCTGGCCTTCCTGCTGCATTTCTCATCACCCCAAATTATTCAATGAGTTGAGTCCAGTCAGGTAGCTCTTACTAGCCTGAGAGTATCTGACAGTAGGTGATATTCTAAAAGACATTTTTAAAGAGACTTCTTGTCGATATACTGATGACAGCTCAGGCAGTATAATAAGTGAAAAGAGGAAATGGTGTCGTAAATTCACCTTCCTACAAAAGAGCCACCTCACTGGCACTTTAGCTTGAGAGTAATCTCCCCCAAATGTTCTTCTCCTTTCCTGAACACCATGTAAATTCTCTTCTAAATCCATTAATAACTCGTTAAGAGTCTCCCCTCGCCCCCCCTTTTTTTTCTTTTCCCAGAATCCAGGTAGCATGTGGAGCTCTATCAGTCTGGGGTTGTTGGTAAGGAGAAGAGTTTAGAAAAAAATATGGAATATAGGTAACCCTTTTTACATGTAAATCTTATTAGGGGGAACGTATCCAATGAGATAGAAACAACTGGAGTAGGTGTGGCCACCAAAGTTTTTAGATATACCAACTATTAGCTTTTTAAAACATTTTTTTGAAAGGAAAAGACTCAAGAAACAAATGTAATTGTACACACACATGCTTTCTAAATAGAGGTCAGGGTCAGGGTTGGGAACAATACACAACCATATTCACTGAACAACAAAAGGAACAGAGAAGCTAGCTGAGGCAATATGTTCTTCATACCTTTGTCATTAGATTCTTGTATTTATATAATACCTATCTAAAAAGCAGGTATTTTTCTCATTTGGTTGCAAGGAAAATGTAGCTGGTAATAGGCCAATAACAGGGCTTGGAAGAGTAGGTTTTGGTTTACAGTTTTAATGTTGGACTATGGAAAGAACAATCCTGATTAATTTAGAAAAACAAATAGGGCAATGCAATAGAGAAGGTACAAAAGAAATATAGGTATCAAGTAGTTGTCATTACCTCGGGGGTGGAAAGTTAAATAAATGAAGCCTTTATTTTGGCATACCTTTGTAATCATAGCCAAATTAATTTTTTTGAGTGTAACTTAGACATATTACTTAAATTGTTTTATTTGGAGGCAACATCATACTTTATTGTTCAAGAAATAAATGCTATATTTAAAGCTATTTCCCTTCTGATATTTGATTAGTATATTTAACCCAGCTCACCTAGGATCAGAGCAGATGGACGTCAAGGAAGAATTACCAGTGGTTGGTATTATATCATTCATTCCTCTTTTTTGCTGCAAAGATCATTCAAACTGGAAGAAACATTTACTTCCTAACTGGGCAAGACATGTGATCCGTTTGTGCACTCTGCTGGAACCTTTTACTTTATTTCAAAACACTAGTAAATCATAGCGAATCTTCAATTGTTCTTATATCTCTTCATTTTAGGAGCAAAATCTGTAGCTCTGTGATCCAAAATCTTCTCTTGACCTAATTTAGGTTGTACCATGAGATTCTATTAAAAGAAACTAAATCACTGCAGTAGATTTATTCGCCTTAAATAATTTAAGCTAATTGAAAAAGACCAATCTAAAACTAAAACACTTCTCTCAAGCATTCAACTTCTGCATGTCAATTAGTAATTTAAACAATCAGCTAATCGCAACAGCTTTGTGAGAAACATGGACCTGTACTATGTACACATTTCTCTATCTCCACTGAGCTGAAGGTAGAAATAAACATCAATTCTGAGTCTGAAAGTATGTGTATCTTTTCTGTAGTAATTAAGTAATGCTAATAAAGTATTTTCACTGATGGACTTGAGATTTTTCTCAATTTTCCCAAACAAGTTTGAAATGAACACATAGAAAAATGAGAGAAATATCGGGAAAATTATATACAGTCACTCTTTTGGCAAGGAGTTGTGTCATTTCAAATCTATAACATGACTGAAGCAAAAAAAAAATTGAAAACATTAGTGTTATTCGCAAGGTTACCACATCATAATAACCAGAATCTGAACTCCTATACATTGGTTTTAAAATTAAGAACCCAACTTCATGTTATTATTTTTATATTTTACTTTTTTTACTTTGCTTCTTATTAAAATTATTAAATATCAATTTGATGTAAGCCATGTTAGTTGTGGCATATAACGTTATCACAAATTATAATATTTTAATTGTCCCATCATTATAGAACTCCATTTATAAAAGGAATAGTCATTTTTCTCATGCAATCATTTACTTTTATAATTCAGCCTCTGTAATTCCTGGAATGTACAGCATAATCACTGGTATGACAATCCTACAAAGCGTTACAAAAGCTCTTTGCAGTATTTTTACCATAGATTTTTCTTAAGAGAATTAGAAGATTCAAACATAACTTTATATTGGAAGTAAAGCCTTTTGAAATATTGCTAAAGTGCATATTGAATAAAAGACAACACACTTAAGCAGACTTTTCCCCCTTTAAACAGCATTCATCTTTTCAAAAGCAATAGATTCTCAGTCCACACGGAGTCTATTGCATTATTCATTTCATGTGCAACCTCATGCTGGACCATAAATTGTTACTTTATCTAATCAAAGGAGACTTAACTCTACAGAAGGTCAAAGGTTTAATTTTGTGAAGTATTATCTTACGCTATGAGTTTAACCGAAAAATAGAAGAAGAAAAACAGCCAAGAAACTGGTAATAAATGAACCTTTATTGCCTCAGGCATTGGCCTAGTTAATAAACTTTCATTGAAGGTTTCTTTCAACTGTTACGGACAATGAGAGGGAAAAAAATCTTAAATTACAGCCATGTGTGACTTTTAAGGCAGTCATTCTTTTTTATCTCAACCTCCCCCACTCAGAAAGAAAGAAAGAAAAGGACAAAGAAAGATTGTCTTCGATCTCTTAACCAAAAATGTATGTCTCCAAACAGATGAAAAAGTGCAGATAAACTTTTCTAAAAGCAGAGGTCAGCTTTGAACAATCTGAAAAAAGGCATTCTTTAGGTGTTGAATCTTAGAGAACAACCTCTCTAGCTAAATGTAAAACTACAAGAGGAGGAGGAAGACATGGTGTGTTCTCCACAAGGCTCTGAAATCATAGCCTCCTGCTGAGCAAAACATGAGCCTTAGAATCTCAATATTATTGCACACATCCCATTGTGGTTTCAATATTCATCAAATGCATTGTAAATAAGTACATTGTCTATGTACTATCTGCCCCATGTTAGTACAAAAATTATTTTATTTTCAGAAACAAATAACAGTAGTAGCAAAATAATTCATTTTATTGTTATGCGCTTCACATACGTAAGAGGAACAAGTCTATCTGTCTAACTGACACTCAACCAACACTGAATGGCCTGTGGGTAGTTTGGTTTCTCAGCATTTTCTAGAGAAGAAACTGAATTGAGTTGTTCTGAACTCACATGCAGTTTTTTTCAGGTGTAAAGTATAAAACTTATGGCCTCAATTTCAACATCTGTATCTGCACACCACAGCATTAATACGGCAGATCCTCGCATCACCAACGGAGTCCACATAAGCTGTGAGAAAGGGAAGAAGCCATACTCTGCATCTTCCCTTAGATACTCACAAACAGAAAAGGAGGAGGGCTAGAGCCCTGTGCTCCTAACTGACCCACCCCACCCCCAGATTCCACCCATTAAACACAATGCTCTCAGCAGGGCACCCAAACCTCTTCCCACCTGGCAGCATTTCGACAGAACTGGGCTCTACTTCATTCCTGGAACACGTCCTCCGGATGCTCTCTTGGCCACCTCTGAATGCAAAAATGATCGCTGCTTACACCAGAAGCACCAGGTGAAAGCAAGACCGGGCTCCCTACTAAGAAATACACTTCGCACAGCTGGGAGGCAATGAGTTCTACAGGGGTCAAGGATGAAGGGCATTTATACCAGCAGCTATGCTTCTTTGCTATATTTGCCAAAAGTAGTGAGGGAGACTTAGAAGAAAATGGAAAATATAGAGATTAAAGACATTTGGACGAAAGTGCTGGATTTTTTTTTAAAAAAGTCCAGTTCTATGCATAGAATAATGATGATTAAAAACATGCTTTCTAAAAATGTGGTTAAATCTGGATATCAGAATCTGAAGCAAATTGAGATAGTTTCCATTAATTGGTAGAGGGTTTTAGAATCAATGAGCAGGTTTCGATTTCATGCAAGGATCCATGAAATGCTACCCAAAGGTAGCATTTTGAAAAACACCATCAAAAGAGCAATTGATAAACATAATTTTTGACCCTCACTTTATTTTCTACCTAACTTGTGTACATACATCCCTATAGTTGGGGATCAAAAGAATAAAATATGAAGAAAAATGAAGAAACAGCAACATTGTTTCTAGAAAAGAAACATTGTATTTGAATGTGTATAGTGAATGGCTAATACAGGTACTATACATTTTTGGGTAAGTGATTTAGGAATCATAGCAAGAACAGTCATGCTTTATAATTACAGTTTTTCCATTTACCATTTTTTTTTAAAAAGCTGAGGTACATTTAGAAAGTGACCCCAAGGTCAGAGAAGCTTGAGAAAGTAACAAACCAGGTATCTCAAATCTGGTTCTTTATTCCATTCTTCAAAGTTTTAGGGGTATCTGGTTCTTTATTCCATTCTTCAAAGTTTTAGGGGTTTGGGAAAGTTATGTTAGAATGCACAAAGAGGAAAAGAAAGATCAAGGGAATTCAAAGGATTCATTAAAAGTGCAGACGGTAACTCTGACTGGTGTTTTAGCTACATAGACACAATTAATTAATTGTAACATTGGGAAGCTCTAAAATGCTAAAAGAACGTGCTCACGCCAGCAATGCAGTAATGTAGCAAAATACTTATAATCTTTCAACCACCAGGAGCTTTTGTTGGTTTTTGAACCTAATCCACAGCTTGACATAGATCCTAGGGTAATGGAACACAGTTCTTTGATTGAAATAATAACTAAACATTGCTGCGCTAGCCTGGTGGCCTAATAGAAGTCTGTCTCTCTGAAACTCGAGAAATTCAAGTTTGGAAACAAACTCAGACACTGAGCTCTGGCTTGTAAGTCCTTCAAGAAAAGCCTTTGACATGGAATATGCCCTTTCCAGTTGAACATGGCCAAAAATAGACATAAAACTTCTGCAATAGCCTTCCTTCCAAATAATGAGATAGTCAAAACAAATCAGCAGTACAGTGTTGATTATCACTGAGAGTTTAATATATGTCATAAGAAAAGCTAAGTATTTCAAAAGTGACCCATTCCCCCGGCTTTTTCCATCTCTGTATGACAATCTGAGCATAATCTAAAAGTTGAACCATTGTTACAAAGAAGGTTGATTTATATATTTTGTCAATTTTAGTCATGTGGAAAATGTCAAAGTATTCAAAAACACACTAAAAATACCTGAAAAGAAATTAAATTATATATCATTAAGTGAAAAAATTGTTTCTATATTATTTTGTTTTATTCAATATATCATGATTTGCAATACTGATAAGAATGCCACAATGGAACATTTTAGTAACAGAAGAATAATTTCTAGGTCTACATTTGCAGCCATAAATATACTCTGATTAAATTCTGAAAGACAATTGCAATAAAATCTCCATTGGGTATCTTGATAAATTTCAAAAAGCAAAGAAAATATACTATCACTATTTACCAATATCTAGGCATCTTGTGGAAACGGCTAAGCAAAGAGTAGATGAAAAGAAAACAGAAGAGTCATGAGAGCATTAAATATACCTAAGGCTATAGCCAAACTATTATTTTTTTATGCCTGAATGCAATGCTTACAATGTTACTACAAATATGTTTTACTTGATGTCTGTCATGTGACACTATCACATCACTTTATAAACATGTAAAAATGATACTCAGATGACAACTGAAGCGGTCTGCACACTGTCACAACTGTGAAGTGTTGACATATCATTACATTGTGAGCCGTAAAGCTGGGTGGGAAGCGGTGAGCAAGTAAGAAAAATCCTCAAGTTAAACAATAAGTATACAATCCCAAAAAACATAGTAGTCCTTCTACATAGAATTCCAGGGAAACAACTAAAGCTGGTTAAATCAATAGGTTAACAATGTCTGGAACCCACATTCTTTCCATATTTCCTCACAGTCATCCTCAATATTTTGGGAAATACCTTGCAATATGTTAGCAAGTGGGCTACAATATTTCCGTGTATTCGAACAAAACAATGAGGAGCTATTTTACATATGAATATATATATAATTTCTTTTGTCCCCCAAAGAAATATTTTCCAGGGTACATCCTAAAGACTCACCTCTCAGAACTCACTAGCCATAACTGTATCATCCAATTATGCCCAACCCAATGATAGGTAAAGGGAATGGGTCTCTCAGACTCATATCTGAAATGGAACTCGGTGTTGAGTCTTCTTAAGCACATGGTTGGAAGAAAAATATGAATTTCTCAATAGAGTTAGGATTTTTGTTATAAAGCAATGGAGTGATAAGTGGTTATTGGATAGCAACTATCTTGGCCTGTAATAAAAGTTTATTGGGGAATATTGAAGAAAATAGTTTATAGTCTCAAATAGAAGCCCAATTACATTGCTATTCCAAATCTGCCATCATTTAAAATCTTTCCTATGCTTGGTCAAAAGTTAACATGTGCCTAGATTCAGAGGATAATATCATTGCTTTTCTCAAGGCATTATTTTACTTCTCATAATGAAATCCTTGTACAGGAAAGTTCCATAAAATTATAAGAGTAACCTTGATTTTTATATTTAGGAGAACCAAGAACAGAAATATGAACTAGCACTCAATTGCTTTTACTTTCCTTTTCTACCTTTAGCTGGCGATATTACAGAATAAATCATCAGATGTCTTGCCTATAGAATATATGATAAGCTGATGTCCTTCATTTGATTGTCAGACAATAAAATATATACAAGATAGCTAACACCAAGGAACTGCCACATTTGAGTTATAACAAATATACATGTAAACATTGCTTATGACAGTGAGATGGCGAAAACTGGTGGTGATATTACTCAATGTCTTGGTACAGTACTAGAAGTATTGTCTTATGTTATTCCTTCTGAAGGATGCAGAGTGGTATAGGAAAACTTGAAACAAAACTGCAGAGCTAAAGAGAGGGAAGAAAAAGAGAGAAGACTGAAGGAACACACAAACAACAGTAGCTTTAAGAGTATACCTGTTTATTGCCATGTAAGTGCTGCTTGGTCTCTTCTTTAGTTCACAAAAAATATTTAATAAAGTTTAAAAATTAAGAGCAATAGCAGAAATAGCATATAGGATGAAGAATGCAGGCTTTGTAGTTGAAGATTTAAGTTTCAATCCACTCTCTCCCATTAGGTACATGGCCTCTGTTTGCAAACCTAATTTCTATCAGCTTCAGTTAACTTTTCCCCAGCTCTTATAAAGGGAATCCTGTTATTTGTATTTCACAGAGTTGATGAGAACATTAAATGACATAGGATGTGTGAAAAGCTTACACAGGTGTTCCATAAAGAGAGTTTTCTTCCTTTGTGCTGCAATCATTCCACGGTAGCAGGTCCTTTCCTGCATTTTTTTTTCTTCTTTTTTTTTTTTGGGGGGGGGGGGCATTACTATTGATAAAGCTGCCACTACTAGTTCAGAACAAATGGCAGAGCCAGGGCATGACATCACTCCGATAAATCTGTTCCTACAACGGTAGTTCCTGGGATCGATAAGGAGACTTGGTAGAAAGCATATTACTCATAAGGAATTTTGTTTTATAAGTACTTGCATGGATAACTCTAGATCAAATGTTTAAGATGCTACAACTTACTAAGTGACCTTAGACAATTCACTTAACTACTCTAAAAATGGGACTGATAAAAGTATCTACATGCTGTGATGGTAATGAAAACCAAAACCAAATGAGGGAGAATATGCAATAAACTTCAACTGTGCGTGGCACAACATAAGCAGGCCATTCGTGTAGGCTATTGTTAATGTCCACTGACATCCAAAGACATGAATATTCACAATTCAAGATCATATAAAAACAATTTTACAATGATAAGAACAAATTTAATTAAAATTATAATTAAAGGAATATAAATTTTGCAAAAAAAACATGAAAGAAATCACATTATCATTATATTACATATTATCATTATACATAAATCAATATTCCAAGATTCCAAGGATATTTTATTATAAGAAATATAATATGTAAAGTCACATCAAAGAAAAGATCCATCCAGTTGCATGGACGTGAACAAAAATTCTACAGGATAAATTTAAAATAGATGGTCACTAAATTATCAGATTCAGACCTAAGAGTTGGCGGTGTCTTAGAAATCATATTCTCTAGACCAACTAATATTATGAGTAGAGGGCAAAACCAAGCTAGAATTTCTGTCTCTTCACTGGCAGGTCATACACTTTTACCTTTATAAAACATCTATCCCACCACATTCTCATAGGTTTTCTAAACACTTATTTGACCCCCAAAGATATTTACTTTTTTATACTTACTTTTATTTACATTAAAATATACAGAAATAGTGGGAGCTAAATAAAAAAAAATATATCCAATTGGCTAATAATACCATAGCTATTTCCCCATTATTCTTTTAGAAAAAATAAATACTAAGTTCATATGAGCTATGTTATATCTACCAGTGCATTGGTTTCTTGGCCAATGGCTAGTTTTGTCACACTAATTTGACAATTTCTAGTTGTCAAGTTACAAAGTATGTAATTAGTACTTAGTATATTATAGCAACAATTTACTAGATGGTTCTCTATTTCCTAAAGAGAAGAATATCTGTTCTCAGAAGAGTATAATGTGTTTCCTATTTCCTTACATTATTTGCTCTCAACATCAAGCTTCAATCCCAAATATCCATAGATAACATTCCCTGTATAAAACAGAGGTTAAACTATTTCATTGTTAACTTCTAAGTGTGGTTTAAATCAAATAACAAATACTTATTACAAGAGATCACAAGATATTTGGATTTCCAGAACACATGGCAAATAGATCTAATTTAAACTTATTTTTTTTAAAAAAAGGAATACCCTTACCTTTCTCTCTTTGTGTTAATGGGAGACCAAATTAAATTTTAAAACAAGAAATCTGAGACATGTAGAATCTTAGGAGACTCTAAACTCTGTCTTCTTGAATTCTAATTATTATCAAGGCATTCTGATAAAAGTTGACAACTAGACATGATCTTTTAACATATATAATTATTCATATCATAACTAAAATTGACAGTGCATCTTCATCATAATAAATTTGTAAGAATTACTTAATGCTAATAATTCTTATGATAAATTATTTTAATTAAATTCATGTTTAAGACCCACTTGAAAGATACAAACAAAACTAGGTCTGGCATTCACTTATGAAAAGTAGTTCATTACAAATGAGGTAATTCACTGGCAATTACTTAAGTATCTTACTATTTTTTATTGCTACTAAAAACTTGCAAAGTAATTTGAATTTACTGTTATGTAACCTGTTAATATTTTTCCTAGAAGCAAAATATAGTTTTGGCAATAACTATAATACAAAATACATAATCTCAGTAGGAAATAAAAGTATAATAAAAACATAGGCACTCAATGAAATATTTCTTCATTTCAATAAAGACCAATTATCATAGGTCTTTCAAAAGTCTATGAGTAGGCTATGACTGTGGGAGTGTCCAATTAAATTTCAATCCTCATAGATATTCAATTCAAATCATAATTTACCAACTATGCAGTATGCTGCAGAGACTAAAATGGATAAAAAAAATTGGTACAACATGAACTCTGCCCTTAATCTGTAAAGTCAATTGAGGCTAGAGACTGTGTCTGGCTTGTTCATTGTGGATACACTGTCAGCGATCAACAGGAAGGAGATGCTTAATATATGTTGAAGGAAGTTATGAATAAAGAAAAGAGAAAGAGGAAGGAGAGGATGGAAGAGAGGAAGGGAGGGACAAACTTACCTTTTAATTGGGAAGACTGACAAATATATAATTATCTACAACACAAGAGACAATGTATGCATAGTGTTAAAAGTAAACAGTGCTTTTATAACTCGAGATCATGAAGATTAATTTGGGTCTAAGGGATCTGGGGAAGCTTTAGGGAGGCAGTAGTATTTGACATAATAATTGAAATATGGGTAAAGATTTAGTTGATAGAACCGAGGAAACATATTTTAAGGTAAAAATAAAAGAAAAAAATAGTGAGCAATGATACGAAGTTGGGAATATGTTGTACTTACATTTATAATGTTTATAGGGTGAGAAGATTAGTAGAGCATAGACATGAAAAAAAAGGTTGGTGTCATTTCATAAATGTGCTTAAATGCCATTGCCCTAGAGTTTCATGTTCTGGGAAATCAATGGTATTTAAGGAGGGAAGTATTTTGGTCAGAGCAGTGCTGACCATATTCTCCCAACCCTCAGGCTTCCCTCCTAAACTGGGTGAACCTCATCAGAGCACCATATGTGGCTACATGTATGTATTTTATGCACAGCTCTACAAATTAAACATATACTTCCATGATTTTATTGTGTGCAACAGTTATCTCCCCCAAAACCAAATAGAGTACTTGGCATAATTAAATTGGAAATTGCTTAGAAGAAGCAATGTGGTGGACCTCAGTTCAGATCCTGGATGGATAACTTATTAGCTGGGCTTTCTACAATCTATAAAATGGGCACAATGATACCTATCTTTAGAGTTGTAGTGAAGAGTAAGTTATTATGGGAGACAGAATAATGTGCATCCCCACCCACCAACAAATACAACCTAATATCTGGAACATGTGAGTATATTACCTTATATGGCAAGTGGAATTATGTAGATGTGATTGGGAATCTTGGATTATCCTGGTTGGCCCAATAGAATCACAGAAGTCTTCATACAAGGACAACAAGAGAGTCTAAGTCAGAAAAGGAAGATGTGATCATGTAAGCAGAGGTTGAAATGATATACTTGAATGATGGAGGAAGGGGCCAATGAGCCAAGAAAGTGGGTGTCCTCTAGAAGCCAGAAAAGACAAGGAAATCAATTTACCCTTAGGACCTCCAGAAAAAACACAGCCCTACCAACACCTGTAAAGATTCATTTCAGACTTCTAACCCTCAGAATGTAAGGTAATAAATTCGTGTTGTCTTAAGTCACTAAATTTGTGGTAATTTGTTACAGCAGCAATGGGTAATTAATACACTTTTATCTATATTTGTGTGTATGTAAAAATACAAAAGTTCATATATGCCTGAAACAGAGAAGTAGCAATAAGTAATATATTTTCTTAATTGGATTAATAAATATCTCCTGTCTCAACTTAGTTTTTGCATATTCAAGATAAATTTGGAGCAAATTGAGATACAGGGAGGCCTTCGTAATATGGATATACTGTACTAGTCCCTGCACAGGTTAAGAATGACAGGGCTAGGGAAGAAGAAAAGGCAGGAATGTAAAGAGGACAGGTGTTAGATTATTTTAGAAAGTTTGATTTCCAAGTAGACTGTAGTTATGAAAAAGAGTACTTACAGGTGATTGTTGCAGGGTAGTGTGGAAGACTACAAGATAAACTAGCTCCAGTATCAGAACCAGCAAGAACAGAGGGAAAGGCATGTTTGGGAGTTCCCATTTTGAGCATGTTGCATTTGAGGTGAAGAGAGATTGCTTGAGAGTAGATTTTAACAGCACATATTTAGGAAACTGTTAAGCTAAATAAGTTTCCCAAAGAGAAAAAAAGTGAGAGGCCATGGCAAAAACTGTCAAAATCCAAAATTGCTTGGGCCTACCCACATACATAAGGGGTAGTTGGAGACACAGGAGTGAGAAGGTGGGATCAAAGACAACTTTCAAGAGAAGAGCATCACAGGAAAGATGGTGCAAAAGCTGGATTGTGAGGGTTCAGAGACAAACAACATGAGAAGAAGGGAAGCAACAAAGGCCCGTTATGCCTTCCAGAGGCCTGATGAAGAGAACCAGATAGCTTCCTTGAGGTACACATTTCTCAAGTAATGAAGGACTGAGAGTTTGTTGGGAAGAGGAAATATGTTAATCATGAATGGGGACTAAAGAAGCAAAAAGATAAGGGATAATTAATGAAGGAAGAAAGAAAAAGCATCAAAAGTATAGAAGGAGTAGGCTATTCAAGAGGGGAAGCATTCCCTTTGAGAATAACCTCTGCTTATGATTTGGAACATTATTTGGAATCATTGTTATTTAAACAAAGGTGCACATTAACAGACTAATTTCATTCATTTTATTGCATACATTTTAAGAATACTGGAATCATATACCAATGATTTTTTTTAGTTTGAGATTTCTTTGCATCATAAAATTTTGAGTACATTAAAAATATTTGAAGTATAATTTTAGGGAACTGCAAGCTGTATTTGTACAAGTATCTTACACACACACATGCACACAGATTTTCATGTGTTCAGAAAAATTATAACGTATGCTCATGAAACCAGCACCATGTCTTATTCAATATTTTATCCCTGGCTCCTAGCACTAGACATTCACTAAGTGAATAAACCCTTAGTGAATTTTCCCCTAATGTCCTGAGGAACTACTAATTGGCATTTGTCATGGTAGATCAGTGATGGCGAACCTATGACATGCGTGTCAGAGGTGACACACGAACTCATTTTTTTGGTTGATTTTTCTTTGTTAAATGGCATTTAAATATATAAAATAAATATCAAAAATATAAATCTTTGTTTTACTTTTGTTACAAATATCAAAAAAAAATTTCTATAAGTGGCACGGCACCAGAGTTAAGTTTGGGTTTTTCAAAATGCTGACATGTCGAGCTCAAAAGGTTCGCCATCACTCTGCTAGATTGTATTACAATTTAAGTTAACTATCATATGACATAGGCACCTAACACAGGTACGTGATTATAAAGATTATATATGAGATCATTGATCCGCCTTTAGAACCAGCAGGGCATGAGGCCACACAAATAGAAGAGTATGGCTAACTCTTCTTCATCCAGATGATTGGAAAGCAAGTCTGAATGTTAGCATGAATTTTAACTCTGTCAGCACTCTGACAAATAGTGGCTCTCTCTTTCATTCCCTTCCCCCACTGAAGACTATCTGCTCTTTCTATAACACGAAATTAAGTCATCCACTCCTCTGTTGACATTGCTCTTGCCTACAACAGAAGATCCAAACACCTCATTCACAGCAGCAGTATTGTTTTCATAATCTGTCCTTTATCCTTCACCTACCTCTCTATATACATCACCAACCAGTCATTGCTCTGACCCCACTTTATATTCTTCGTAAACCCACAGAGAACTATCCTTTATTTGTCAGGGTCTGATCCCTTTGCAATCACTGTTTTCTTTGCCAGAAATACCCTTCTCCTTTCTTCTAAGCATAAATACCAACATCAATTATCACCTCCTAAGAAAAGTTAGATTGACTTACTAAGGCAAAGTTGATTGTGTCTTCTTCTGCCTCACCCTCTCAATTTTGCAGAAACCTCAATTATTGCTATTATGGAAGTATGGTGTAATTATTCATTCACCATTTTGTCTAACTACACTATGAGTTCCTTGAAGACATGGATCATGACTCATAACATTTTTACTCTCTTGTACCCTCCACAGAGCAGGCATTCAGTTTTTAGATGAATTAATAAATGAAAAGTACCAAAATATCTGGGAAAAATAACTAGGAAATGCACCTACAAACATCAGCTCTTTCTAACGTCAATACACTGCATATACCAAAGAACCAAATGAGCTGATCACTACAGTACATACTTGAAGAAGACCGTGTAAGGACCAAAAATTAACCCAAATATTCTCACAACTCATAATAAATGAGAATCAGTCTTGTAACATAATGTAAGTCCAGATTATTAAACTTAACAAAATTATATATTTGATTGAACAATATGAAACTGCTTATCTTTGACCAGTTTTAACCTATAAAATGATAATTCCATATAATTAATCTATCATTGGATGACAAATTTTACCTCTATTAGCCAACTCCCCTGGAGAAACCAGCACAATATACCTGGCCCCTAAGTTTACATGCAAAAGAGACATGTCCTTCAAGTGTACTTACAAGAAAAATACTTGCCATATCACCTACAAACATAAGCTCTTTCTAATGTCAATACACTGCATTTACCAAAGAACTAAAAGTAAACTCTAACAAAGGAACAACAAAAACAACCTAAGCCTGAGTGAAGTATGATAGTAAGTAAGCTTCCTGCCAAGGATGCTCCCCAATTTGTCATTTCCTCTTATCTCAGACGCCTAGTTCTCTTTGCAGACACAGAGCAAAAGTGGAAGCAACACTACCCAAGTCCCACAGGCTTTTACGTATGGCAATGCTTCCACTTGACACCTGCAGTTACCTCACCCACTAGGACTGTACTGCCTTCTTAAAGCTTTTCCTTCAAATGCTTTCTTTCCTGATATGCTTGAAATATTAAAACATTAAGGCAGCAAAAGAAAGCCTTATGAATATATATATATACATTCTTTCCATAGATCATCTACCTACACATACCAAGAGATTTATCTCAAAGAGTAAACATATTTCTGAAATATTTACTATCATTTATTCTAAATTCTAATTTCTCAGAGTTACAAAAAAATTTAAAATTGGCAAATTAGATTTAGTTTCCAACAAACATGAAAAGAACCACAATTTAGAAAGAACTATGTGCTCAAAACTATAGTAAGCACTATATTAGAATTGTACTACACCTATAGAACGTATACAGGCACGCGCACACACACACACACACACACACACACACACACACACACACACTCTATTTGAGAGAGGAGAACTAAGTGCAAAGAAATACATAACTGCCTAAAATTATAAGACTAATAAATGGGGCAGTCATGAATTCATACTAGATTTGTTTAACTCCAAAATTCATACTCTTTAGTATTGCAATCCAAATGGGCCTCAATTAACTAAAAGACTGAGTCCCAAGAGCACAGGAATGTTTAGAAATTTAAGTTTTCATAAATGTTGAATTTCACAAATGTTGAATTCACTTCAAACTTTAAATCTGAAATGCCAATATTCTGGCCAGTATGTCATCACATGATTCCAAATTACATAAAAGTAAATAAAAGTTGGGAAAACAAAAATTATTCTAACATTATAAAAAAAATAAAAAATAATAATAGGAAAATGGGTAAAGAATGAAGGAAGATAGGCTTAGATGAAAAGATGGAGGGTTATATCCTGTTAAACTATACTTCTTATTTGACCTGTGACAGATGCCTGATTCTTCCTGGATCCATATGCCAGTGTTGATTTTGTGTGTGGAATATGAACTCTCTTACGGCTTAGTCCACTTTAAAGAAATGTTAAAGATGTAAAATTGGAAATTTTCCAGATTCTTCATTTGAAACAATTGAAAACAACTTACTTCACATTCTGCAAGAAGTCTTCCCTGAAGACTATAGCTATGATGATTCCAGCCTCTGAACTTTTTAGCCCTTATTACATGCCCCACTTTTATGGCACATATATCATGATTCTATGTCATGTTATTATGTTATCATCACTGATAATTACTCTATAAGTAAAATTTGTCTTTCAGCAAGATCTTGATCCCTTGAATATATAAAACAAAATATTGTTTGGATAACTCTTCATTAGAGTTTACCAAGGTGACACTGGTGATACTACCTCTTTCTTAATCTAAAAAAAAAGTTTAAAATTAGATTTAAATTCTTTAGTTCTCTGAATAACAACAGTCCTATATAAGAATACTGCTTTATTATTTTTCATCTTTTATTTTCTTTAATTTATTTGTATTTGAATTTCATTCACACTTCTAAGAATACTATATTAAATGTCACCCTAAATTAATCAAAGAATAAAATGTTATTCAAGGAAATTTCTAGAAAGATCACAACTTTTATAAAATACAAAAATAAGAAAGAAAATTATAAGGTAATTTTAATTGGCCAATAATTTAAAGAGCTTGACACTTCCATGACACACTTCAAAATTTATTATTAATTTTTTAAATTATGCTGCTTTGAATTGGGCCTTCATTTAGAAGCAAATCATTCTTTTGTCTTTCTTCTCGTTCGATTCAGTTCAGTTCATATTGTCTTTCACCTCATTGGTAGGCTACCTCAGACCAGTCTTGAATGTGACTTCATAGCTATGTTCATTCCCTCTTCCCCTTGTATGTCATTCCTTGTTCCTCACTGGATGCCCTAATTATACTGCTGTTCAACCCAAACTGTTGGCAACAGAACAGGCAACTCTCAGCCTTTATTTTCCTATATTTTATCATTACAATATTTCTCATGTCTACTAAATGGGGCATCTGGCCAAAGCTACTATTTGTCAGTAGATAACTTCTTACTTCTGAGAAAAAAGCTAACTGAAATGCTTTCTAAGGCCACCAGTTTAAGTGTAGTCTAAATTTTCTGAGTGGTTTATCTTACCAAAAATTTGAACAAATATTTTTCTAGTCAATGAAGCAGTGTGCAATTGTATTTTATAAGTGTATTTTTAATTTGTTTTTCCAGTTTTTCTCTTCCAATTATTTTTCCTTTAAAGGTATTTTAATTTAAATCATTTTATTTTTAATTAAATGTGGCATACACTATTATATTAGTTTTAGGTGTACATAAATTGTGATTATACATTATATATAAATTACTAAGTGTATATCCCCATAAATCTTGCACCCATCTGACACAATACATAGTTATTAGACTATTATTCCCTGTGCTGCATTTTTTATCCCTATGATTATTTTGCAACAAACAATTAGTACTTCACTTTTTAAAAAAACCTTTATTGTTGAAAGTATTATATATGTCCCCATTTTCCCCCCTTGACCCTTTCTAGCCCACCCCAGTCCTTCACCCCAGTCCTTCACCACCCTATTGTCTGTGTCCATAGGTTATGCATATATGCAAACAAGTTTTTTGGTTAATCTCTTCCCACCCACCCACAATTTGTGCTTTAAATCCCTTCATCTTTTTCAACCATCTCCCCAAACCCCAATCCATCTGGGAACCATCGAAGTGTTCTCTATATGTATGAGTCTCTTTCTGTTCTGCTTGTTTGTTTATTTTATATTTTAGATTCAATTGTTGATAGATATGGATTTATTGCCATTCTATTATTCATATTGTTTATCTTTTTATTTCTTTTTCTTCTTCTTAAAGAAGACCCTTTAACATTTCATGTAATACTAGCATGAAGGTGAACTCCTTTAGCATTTTTTTTGGTCTGGAAGCTCTTTACCTATTCTCTGATTCTAAATGGTAACTTTGCTGGGTAGAGTAATCTTGGTTGTAGGTCCTTGCTTTTCATCACTTTGAATATTTCTTGCCAATCCCTTCTGACCTGCAAAGTTTCTGTTGAGAAATCAGCTGACACTCTTATGGGAGCTTCCTCGTAGGTAACTAACTGCTTTTCTTTTGCTGCTTTTAAGATTCTCACTTTGTCTTTAACCTTTTGTGTTGTAACATAATGTGTCTTTGGAACTCTCTGGGCTTCCTGGACTTGAATATCTACTTCTTCCACCAGGTTAGGAAATTTATTGTCATTATTTTTTAAAATAGTCTTTCAATTTCTTGCTCTCTCCCTTCTCCTTCCATCACCCCCATGATACAAATGTTAGTATGCTTGAAATTGTCTCAGAGACTCATTACAATTTCTTTTCTATGCTGTTGAAATTCTAAGTTCATTGAGCATTCTTATGCCTAGTATTTTGAACTTTGCATCTAATATATTGCTTGTCTCTATTTTGTTTAGCTGTTTTTCTGTAGTTTTGTTTTGTTCTTTCATTTGGGACATATCACATTGTCTCTTCATTTTGGCAGCCTCCCTGTTTATTCTATGCATTAGGTAGAGTTGCTATTTCTCCCAGGTTTGGTAGAGTGACCTTACGTAGTAGGGATTCTGTAGGGTTTAGTGGCAGTTTACCCAATAACCTGAGCTGTGCACTCCAGGTACACACTGCTTTGTGGGCTGTGTACACCCTCCTGTTGTAGTTGAGCCTTGACTGCTGTTGGCATGTCAATGGGAGGGCTTTATCCCAGACTGATCGGCTGCAAGGACTGGCTGTGACCACCAACCACCACGGAGGATCACGCTACAGCAGAACTTACTTCAATAGGGCTCAGGTGCCTGGTTTGTCCACCCCTTGAGTATGTCTCTTGTGGAGGTGGTTGGGTGGTGCTTTGACATGGTCGGAAGCTATCCACCAGGTGTCCTGGCTCTTGAGCCTATGGGGAGGTGCAGCCCCAAATCAGCCACTATCTGTGTTCTGCTCAGGGCCATCCTCTATGAGCTATGAAGTAATCTGCATATGGCTGCAACTGTGCTGGGCTAGAGGTGCCCGGTGAAGACAAGCTGTGAACCAAGGTTGGCTGCTGCTGATGCCTGGGGCCACTTAACAAAAGGGATGAGGTACTCCAAGATGCTGCTTATTTGCAACTTGTAAACCTTTGAGGTATTTTAGGAAAGTTCAAAGTAGGAGTCAAGACAGGCAGTTTGTTTGGAAAAAGTCATTGGTAAAAGTTTGGGTGGGCCAGCAATTTGGTTGGGGTTGGGTCTCTGGAAATCATCAAGGCAAGGTAAAGAGTGAAGTCCCAGATATGGTTCCTGACAGCAATATGGTGGGGGTGGATGGCACAGGAAGTCTCAGGAAAAGAACAATAGCCTCTACCAGCACTTTTTTCTGGCAGAAATATACCTCACCCCAGCATTCACCCTGATGCCAGACAATTCAGTTCCTTCCCCTTACGTCCCTGGTGCCTTTCAAGCTGCTAGAGTACAGAGCAGGGGTGGGCAAACTTTTTGACTCGAGGGCCACAATGGGTTCTTAAAATGGACTCAGAAGAAGGAGCTGCGGCCGTGTTTCCCGATGTTGCCATGTTAACACTGCTGCTGGTGAAGGAGCGGAGGGGAGAGCAAGAGAACCTTCCGCTCTTTTGGCTCCGCGGGCCGATAGAACAGCCGAACGGGCCGGATCCGGCCCGCGGGCCGTAGTTTGCTTACGGCTGGTACAGAGGGAGAGAGTTTGAGTAAATTCATGCACAGGCTCTTTAAGAGGAACTGCTTGGGACTCTAGCTTCCCTCTGATTCACTTAGCCACAATCCCCACTAGTTTTTACTGTCAGAAGTGATGGGAACTTCTCTGTCTGGCACTAGAACCCTGGTTTGGGAGACCTGGTATGTGGCTGACGCCTCTCAGCAGGCGTCCTCAAACTACGGCCCAAGGGCCACATGCGGCCCGCTGAAAACAGTTATCCGGCCCGCTGGGTGTTTTTGCCGACGCTGCCTGTCCTGCTTAGCAGCCGACTCATCCCGGGCCCGCAGGGCGCATGTGTGGAATGTCTGAGGGACAGTGAACTGGCCCCCTGTTTAAAAAGTTTGAGGACCTCTGCCTTAGAGGATACCTCTATAGTGAGATAACCCTCCCGATTTTTATTCATACATCTTCCTTTCTCTATTTCTGAACAATCAGTCTGTGTTTAGAGGGCATTAGATGAACTTTCAAGGCATATATATATATATATATTTTCATATTCCACTACTTCTTACCTATGGATCCTTGACCAAATTAATGAACTTGAGAAGTGGCTTTCTTGTGTTGAAATGGTATCAATTGCATGCTCTGTATAGGATTCTTGTGAGAAGTGAACGACAGGAAGTATACAAAATGCCTCATAGTCCAGTGTCTTGTATATGTCTGGTTTTCAGAAAAATGCTTCTCCTTTATTCTTTTTCTCAATTCCCTCTGATGCTCGTTTGATTTTTCTGGTGCACACATACATGCACACACACACAGACACACACACACACACAATACACAGACGCTAACACACAGAGTACAAAATGTTATTATGCACCAAATCTCAAAATAATTAACATACAAGTCTACCTCATGGGCTTAATTTACTTTCAAAAGCACACTTATGAACTTAAATAATTCTAGATGAAGTCAATAAAAATGTACTTAGATATCCAGTCCTAGGGGGGAAGGCGAACTTCTATTAAATACTCTAACACAGTAATGAGAGTGTTCAATGACTCAAAATAAATATTTCTGAATCTTAACACTGGGACCTTAAAAATTTGTATACCTATAGTATAATTCACTAAAAGGTATAATGTTTGCAACTATTGTTTAATAATAATCATCATCATATTGATTTATCCTATCAAAGTAATAAAATTAGATTATATAAATCAGTTCTTAGGATGAGATAGCAGACTATATTCATTGTTTACATTGCATATTATGCATCATGTATATCTTATGACAGAATCAAAATTGATAAAATTGATTAGGAATTTGAATAACCATAATTCAGTACATCCTATATAATAAAAGCCTAATATGCTAAGTGTCCAGTCTTCCAGTCATCGTTCAACCAATCAAAGCGTAATATGCTAGTGATACGCTAAGGCCGCTCAACTGCTCACTATGACATGCACTGACTACCAAGGGGCAGATGCTCTGACTGATAGGTTAGCTTACTGCTGGGGTCCATCTGATCGGGACTGAGCGAGATGGGCTGGACATGCCTTGGAGCCTTCCCCAGTCCCTCTCCATCTGGCCAACCTCCTGTGTTGCTCCCGGGCCCCAATTGTGCACCAGTGGGGTTCATCAGCCTGGCCTGCACCCTCTCACAATTTTGGACTCTTCAGGGGGTGTCGAAGAGCCAGTTTTACCCTGATCACTCAGGTCAGGCCAAAGGACCCCAGTGGTGCACGAATTCGTGCACCAGGCCTCTAGTCCTATATAAAAAAAAGGTAATATGCAAATTGACCCTAACTGTGGAAGGAACGGTCACTATGACACACACTGACCACCAGGGGGCAGACACTCAATGCAAGAGCTGCCCCCTATTGGTCAGTGCACTCTCACAGGGGGAGCTCTATCAGCCACAAGCCACGCTGACAGCTGAGAGCACAGCAGTGGTGGTAGGAGCCTCCCCCGCCTCCTCCGCAGGGCTAAGGATGTCCAACTGAGGCTTAGGGCATCCCCCGAGGGCTCCTGGGCTGCCAGAGGGATGTCTGACTGACAGCTTAGGCCCGATCCCCCAGGGAGCGAGCTTAAGCAGGCAAGTGGACATCACCTGAGGGGTCCCGGACTGTGAGAGGTTGCAGGCTGGGCTGAGGGACCCTCTCCGCCTCGAATGCATGAATTTTCATGCATGGGGCCTCTAGTATTTATATAATGTATATCAAGTCAGAGTTACTTACTTTAATGTCCTTCACTTGGCTTAAATATTCTTATCATATCTGAAATAGTAGCATCAATATATTCTAATTTAAATATTTAAATATCCTAAAACTTATTCCAAAAACTGGAAACTTTCTATAATTGAAGAATAGTTTTGCTGGCATATTTTTATTTTGCAAAGAAGTAATACACAAAAATGCACATTGTGTCAAAGTTTAAAGGTCTCTAACCTCTGAATCAAGCACACACAAACTTCCTTGACAAATGTGAAAGTTTTTTAATTTCTTAGAATCTCTTTTCAAATTCTAAACATTTTTTTCTATTCTCTTTGTTTTTCTTAAAGAGAAAAATCTGAATATTAGCTCAATTTTTCAATTAGGGTGTCAAAAATCTCAGAAAAGTTCACTAATACCTTTGGGTCTATAAGAAATTCCTTTTAACCAGAGTATGAGCCACTTAGATCTGTAATATAAAGAACTGTACTATCTCTATTTGTAACCAAAATTAGAAAACCATGTATGCATTTAAATTTACCTATGAGGCAGAAATTAATTTACATGATGAATACCCAAAAAGTGAGAGAGGGGGGAAAAGAGAGAAATAGAGAGGGGAATATAGGGAAGGAGGGAGGAGAAACATAAGCGAGTGTAAGAAAGAGAGAGAGAGAAAGAAAGGAAGAAATGAAGAGAAAGGAAGGAAGGAAGGAAGGAAGGAAGGAAGGAAGGAAGGAAGGAAGGAAGGAAGGAAGGGAAGGAAGGGAAGGAAGGAAAGGAAGGAAGGAAGGGAAGGAAGGAAAGGAAGGAGGAAGGAAGGAAGGAAGGAAGGAAGGAAGGAAGGAAGGAAGGAAGGAAGGAAGGAAGGAAGGAAAGGAAGGAGGAAGGAAGGAAGGAAGGAAGGAAGGAAGGAAGGAAGGAAGGAAGGAAGGGAGGGAGGGAGGAGGGAGGGAGGAAGGAAGGGAGGGAGGAGGGAAGGGAGGAGGGAAAGAAGGAAGGAAATCATGTTTTTGATTCTTACTAGGGAGGGACATCTCACAAATTTATAAGCAGATATGGTTACATTAAAGCAATTCCAATGCTCTAATAGAAGGCTATGTATTTGCAGTGGAAAGTTACTTGAATTTCACACTATAGAGCTGTTAGTGGTAGGTAATTATACAACTGTATTTCCAATGATGGAGTCTCATTGCTGTGCTTGTTCCCTTCCCAGTGGAAAATATCTTGTGAAGCAAAGAGTGGCTAAGGGATTCAAGAGGAGAAAAACACATACCATAAAATATAATTAAAAATTGTGGAGGCTGCATATGACAAGAATAACCATAAAAAACAGATACAAACCAGCTGGCTGTTAACAACTTCTGAGTTATAAAAATCTTAAACCTGCTGTAAAGCACTCAATTCGATTTACATAACCACAGAGCTGGCATTCCTTTTAGGCTCCTCTGTTGGGGATTATTTTGACATGTTTTAAAGCAACATAAAAAGCAACTGTGAAAGGAAGATAGGTATCATTTTACATGGGAATTCATTCCAGCCTTAAGACTGGACTTTCATACTTTAATCTGAACCTCTTTCCTTGAACTGGAAAATATCTCTAATGGACACTGCCTGTCTGATTTTACAACATTATTCTTTAGATGCTCATATTTCTAATGACATTGATGCTTTCTCTGTGTGTGCTGTGTATTTGAGTCAATGGCCTTACACAATTTCAGCTCTGTGGTACCCAGACAGGAACCAATATCCATGGTCTATAAGAAGGGAATAATATTTTGGTCAACCATGACTGAAACAACTATAATTTCTTAGAAACCTAATGATGCAGACAGCATTCTACAAAACTAACATAGCTTGCTGTAGGGAATTAAAAATAAACAAAATAAAATAAAATCAATCGTACATTGAGTGAAGTTTTGATGTATAAGTGCTGGCAGCTGAAATTGCCCAGAGCACAAATTGAGTCTTGCTGTTTGATAATTTGCTTGCACTATGTTGCTACATGCAGGGCATTTTATGCCTGACTTATATTTAGTCCAGTCACCTGCTTAATGTTAGAAGGTTATAATTATATACAAGGGTTTGCCCATGTAGTATGTCAATATTTAAGAGCGAACATAAAATATGTATATTCATTTTAGTTTAGCCATTAGAAATACTTTTATAATAATCTGACCTACAATTTAATAAATCACAAAACCATTCTATTTTCACTAGGAATAAGGCAAGCAAACGTATTAGGGTCTTGTAACAATAATGGCCCCTTAAATGAACAAAGTAGAGTTATGAATTCAAATTCTCACTATAAGTTTTTCCTAATTGTTTGCTACAAACTATAACAGTAAATATGAACTTAATCACTGAAAATTGTCTTTGCAAGTATTAAAGTCAATTTCCTAAGATCTTTTAAATTCAATTTGTTAGGTAAAATAAAATGTTTTTATTCTTTTGTTGACTAGATTTGCCAAAGGGTAAATTTATATATCAGGAAAGAAGAATGAGCATTATTTAAACAGTGCCCTGGAATGCTACAGCCATTTCTGCACAATAGAATGATTAATTAAATATTACTCAAATAGATAACTATGTATAAAAGTACCCAAATTAATACATCTAAGTATTATTTAATCAAATGCATTTCAGATTTTAAAGAACTCACTCAGCAATTATATTATTTCCATATAATAATGAAAAGGAATATAAACTTGTGCAACTTGCTTGATTATATGTTTCCAAAATAAAATGAAAAGTTTTAGGTAAAATGACTCCTTGAAATTAAGTTCATTTTTATTCTGCCAAGAAAATTTTAAATAGATAGAATCTTAGAACTAATAAAAAATAATAATACTTATAAGACTATTCTAAATGTAAAAAAAAAATCCTCTACAACACACCTTAGAGAGAATAGGCAAGACACTCATAATGATATATCAAAGGCAAGGAGTCCAAATATTTGGACCTTCCTCTTCCCAATCTAAGCATTTTTCTTTCATGACTGATACTCATTTTCCCAGTCCTACTTTCTAGAGCAATGGAGAATTGATCCACATCCATTGTTAAATATCCAAAGACAATGATCATGCCATTCCTCTATAGCCCCTCTATAGCCTCATTTCCTTTAACCAATCTTAATAAAATAACTTCCAGTTTCAATTACACATTTTGAACAAATTGTTTTCTATAATGATCTTTTAAAACATAATAACTATAAAAGGACACAACACTGTTGCTATGGTCTAAGCAAGCAAGGCTGCTGCCAAAACAGTGTAATATGCAGAGCTCATTAATGCTCACGTAACTTATCAAACTGAAAGTGGACTTAAGTGAATCACCATGTTTACACCAGTACATTGAGACTTTATTCCCAGATGCAAAGGTCATACTTAGGTTAAAAATATCAAATATTGTTGCTGAAAATGTCCAGGGTGAAATGGATTGGTGAATGCTTCCAAAATATCATGATCAAAAACAATAACCCTAAATGGATCCAAGGCTGCAGAGAAGCATGCAAGGCTATTGTGGCGTGAATTAGAAGGCAGGTTTGGTAGTCAAGTTAAAAAATTTGAGCAAGAAAAATTAGTGCCAAAATTTACTCATCTGTAAAATGGAAACCATCATAACTACCCAAAGATTAAATGAATTAATATATGTAAAATAACTTAGTAACTGAAATATAATAAATCCCTATAGATGGTAACAATCACTAATACTCTAATGATCTGAAAATTATATGTTCATTAATCAGCTAATGATCACCTTGAATCTTCAGTAACAACACAGTCTGTGACCTATGTAAATCCCTATCTTTATTTTATATTAAAAAAAAAAAGTGTTCTCAACTTTATTTTTCATGTACTTGTGTTGTACAAATACAATTTGAGTTAAATCATACACATTTAAGCCAATATTAAATGTCACTTTCCAAAACGGTGACGACGACTATCCCCTTAATCCCTAGTCTTCTCTTTCTCTTTAAAAACCTACTGTGCTTTTGTTTAGCTCTCTTGGTAATTACCACTCTGTATCTTCAATTATAGTTTCCTGAGTGACAATGTCATTCATTTTTATAACCTCTAAAAGTCAAAATAAATATTTGCTGAATACATTAATGATTATTTCTACAGCGTATATTCCACAAATGGCTTTTCATCTATAATAATAAAAGTGTAATATGCTAAGTAGACTGGACGTCCTTCCAGAGTATCTTCTGGACAAAGCCTGGTCTGTGAGGGAAGCCTGATTCCTGGGTGCCACAGGGAATCTGGTGCCAGCAGCTAGGGGGAAGGAAGGCCTACTCTTACATGAATTTTGTGAATCAGGCCTCTAGTATAGTTATGAATGTGTTTCAAGATAAATATAACAAATATTCATTTCAGATTAACTGCAAGTATTTAATTACTATATGTCCCTTACTTATTTAGAAAAGAGGGATGTGTGTGAGTACAAGTGTATGTGGGAGTAACTTCTCCATCTAAGAAAAGTATTAGAAGTAGATGGAGGAATTAAAATCAGAAAGGGCAGAGCCACTAATTCAAGAATATCAATCAGTTATCTTTTGTTTCTTAAGCCTCTGCTTAACACAAGGTTTCATAAACATCAACATTTAAACTGCTTTAAATAAAAATCAAAAAGAAGAGGAGAGGAAAGAAGAGGAGGGGGGAAAAACAAATAAACAAGTTTGAGGAATAGATAATTCAGGTTTGGGGAGCAGAACTTGGGTTCATATGAAAAACATGAACAGATCTTTAATGCAACAGTCAAATGTCTTCTAATCAAAAGTTATTGGAGAAGGAAATCAAGGGTTGACAATTAAATAATTAAACATTAACTATTTTATCACTGAAATAGAGAAAAATTCAGGCTCAGACATTAAAGGGAATTGCCAATGTCATACATAATAAGTTGTTTAATCAAGGAGCCTAGTTTTATAGATTCCAAACTATTAGATTCTCAAACTTTTTCTAGGCCTTTACAGTGAATACAGACAAGAAATAAAGATTCCAGAGACTCTAGTTGTTAATTTTTTAAAACCAATTTATCATTAATTTCCTAATACTTGATGTAATTTGCATTACCATCTCAATATAGCTTTTCAGATTTCCAAAAAGTGCAATACATAAAGTTCATTAATATCTACATAATTTTTCAACTCTAAAAGGGATTTAAGCAATAGTACATTGAGGTTTGATTCCCAGAAGTAAAATCTTAGTTAGGTTGCAAATACCAAATGCTATTGTTAAAAGTCTCCTGTGTGAAATAGATTGGTGAATACACGTCAAAAAAATCATGATCAAACCTGGCACTTTTGTTGACAGACTTTGTAGTGAGGTCGAAGGTGTAATTAGGCCAGAAAATTACTTTCTCACTACTAGAATTGTTCTCTTCAGGTCTTGAGTTATCAGTCCAGAAAATTTCATTAAACACTAAATTCACTTTAAGACAACTGTCAAAATTAAGCAGAGGTGAGTCAAGTCAAGGTCCTAATATTCAAATCTTTCATTTGGATTTTGAGATTCATTGTAAAATAAAAAATGCTATAGGTTAATTCTTCTATCAAGACTAAACTTTTTGTGAATTTCAGAAACAATCCCCCCCCACCTTTGGAAAACAGGATAAAGAAGAAGAATAAAATAAATGTATAATTTGAAAGTTTAATAGCCATAAATTATTGAAATAATTTCTATACCCTGTTCATTAAGAGTTTAATGTGAAAATAGTGAATAAAAAACAAGTATATACTCACAATTATTATAAATATGAAGCAAAGGGGACAAAAAAATCTTAAATCTATGTTCTGAAGATTGAGATGAAATTTGGAGTCATATTAATGATGGAACTGTGAATTAACCATATTTGTTATAAAATTCTAGATACATTTTTCATATAGAATAGGAATAAATACTTACTATAAAGACTATAGGTCAAGGTATTTTGAATAATATTTTGTGAAGAAAAACTAAAGAAAAAAGCAATAGTACACTCAAATCTTTACATGGCTAAGGTCTCACTTTAAATAGATCTGATTCATACCGATAAAAGAAACACGGACATATAAGGATAGTCCATGTCACATGTGCTTAATTATAATTATGAAATTTAGAACATTAATGCCTAGGAACCCTAGAAGCAATAGATTTTCTTGAATTCAGGCCAAGAACAATAGTGATCTAGGCAAAATTAACTAGATTGACAGTTGACACATTCAAGGATAAATTAATATTACTGTTAAGAATATGGGATAGTGAATTAATGGGTTATGATACAGACTATTTTTATGACCAATTTAAAGAATAGCAAAAGAGACTATCTGCTTGTTTCATTAAAATAACAATATTAGTATTTGGGTAAAGTGCATGTTTCTTAAATGTTTACCTTCTACAGGTCCTCTCTTATTGACACATATAGTATTTTATTAAAGATGACTGATGCGAAGCTCATGGTAACTTTAAAAATTCTTAGAATATTTTTATTTCATGAAATCTATACTGAGAAAGCAATTGACATTATAAATAAAAAAGACTACGCATATGGATAGGTCATATGATAATGGTATCCTTAAGTGTAATTTATTCAATAAAAGGTTATGTATGGTGAGAAGAATGTCATGCTCAAATACTTTTAAAATATTGCTATCCCATGCATATAAGCATAACCAATGGACATAAGACACTGGGCGATTGGGGAGGCTAGGGGACTGTCTAGGGCGGGGGGATAAAATGGATACATATGTAATACCCTTTGTAATACTTTAAGCAAAAAAAAAAAATATATTGCTATCCTATATAATAAAAGCCTAACATGCTAAGTGCCCGGTTGTCCATTCAACCAATCAAAGCCTAATATGCTAATGATATGCTAAGGCTGCTCAACCACTAGCTAAGACGTGCACTGACCACCAGGGGGCAGATGCTCTGACCAGTAGGTTAGCTTGCTGCTGGGGTCCAGCCCATTGGGACTGAGTGTGACCAGCTAGACGTGACCTGGACCCCTCCTGCAGTCCCTCCCCAGCTAGCCAACCTCCTGCATCCCTACCCAGCTCCGATTGTGCACTTGTAGAGTCCCTTGGCCTGGCCTGCACCCTCTCACAATCTGGTACCCCTCAGGGGATGTCGGAGAGCTAGTTCAGCCCAATCCCACAGGGCCGGCCAAAGGACCCCACTCGTGCATGAATTCGTGTACCAGGCCTCTAGTATTATACTATTAAGAGATTAATTTTCTTTAAATTTAGATATACTTGCATTTATATTAATTTGAATCAACATGGTTCCATATTATTCTTCTTAAATGTTTTCTCCTAACATAATTCCCTAAAAGGATTTCATTAACTAATAAAACAATAGATTTTACAAAGGGCATTTATTGCTTTAATACATTGATGAAAGCATCCAAAATAGACAAGATTTTGAAAACCTTCACCATGCTACATTTTCACATTTAGAAAGTAGTTTTTAACTAAACGTTGTTTTTTAAAACATATTTTTATTAATTTCAGAGAGAGGAAGGGAGAGAAAGATAGAAACACCAATGATGAGAGAGATAGGCTGCCTCCTAGATGCCCCTACCTGGGATCAAGTCCACAACCTGGGCACGTGGTATTACTGGGAATTGAACCATAACCTCCTGGTTCATAGCCTGATGCTCAACCATTGAGCCACAACAGCTGGGCTCAACTAGATGTTTTAATAGGAGAAAGAAGAGCTCAAAAATTGACTTCTGGGAATAATGCATTATTAGATAGATTAAAAAATTTATTGATTTTAATACTGAATATTGTACATGATTAAAGAGAATTTTGATGATATAGCATCACATTTGTAAGTCTAACCCAAATAGCAACTTATAGTTGCATAGATCTTTGGAATAGACAAAGAGTCCTATATTCCCTTTAATTCTTAAAAATTTAACACTGATTCTTTAAGTCATATTCTTACATCCCAGAAATCGGATTCAATACATAGGAATATGTATTTAAAATAGTATCTCTACATAATACTGCATTTATTAAATACAAAACTAATATGAGCTAATGTGTTTGATAGAATGATAGCCCATTAAAGGATTTGATGTAAGAGGCATTGCAGTGAGTTAAATTTGTATCACAAATTTCTATATATCATGGTGATCAAAAAGTACTCATTGACATGAGAAGAGGTTTCTATCAGGAGAAAATTACTTTGTTTGAGCTAACTTGAAGATACAAAAGCAATTATTTTAAAAAATTGAGGCCCAGCCAGCGTGGCTCAGTGGTTGGGTGTCGACCTATGAACCAGGAGGTCACGGTTTGATTCTTGGTCGGGTCACATGCCAGGGTTGCTGGCTTGATCCCCAGTGTGGGGTGTGCAGGAGGCAGGTGATCAGCAATTCTCTCTCATTATTGATGCTTCTATCTATCTCTCTCCCTCTCCCTTCTTTTCTGAAATCAATAAAATTATTTTTTTAAAAATAAATTTAGGAAAAATTGAGGATATGTTTATAATCTGATGCCATAATCATAGGAAAGGAACCATCATTCCCAGAATTCATAGGTTCAGACAGGGAGATAAACAACTGGTTTCTATTTTGAACAAGGCAAAAGTCCTGTTTTGAATATCATCATAATAAAACTAAATATCAGATGACATCCTGTTATATAAGACTTTGAAAGCATTTTGTGATACATTAGCTCATTTGTTCTTCACAGAGTCCTATCAAGTAGGAGATAAGGCAGATCTTATGATGTTTGGTTTATAGATGATAAAGTAAGTATTTCAGAAGGCAGCTTAATGTAGGAAAATAACCAGTAAATTGGAGTCAGAAAGCTTGAATTGAAAACTGACTCTAGCACAATAGTGAAACTTGGGACAAGTCCCTTAACATTTTTTCTCTTTGCTAAAGTGGGGTTTTAGGTGCCAGTATCTACTTGTGATGATTGAACAAGTGAGACCAGATGGTATTAGTCAAGGTCACATTGCTAGCAAGTGATAAGGAAAAGAATGAAAGCCAGACTTTCCAGTTCAACTTAAGAGCCATACGAATACCATGCTGTTTCAAAAACACATGTCCTTTAAAAAGAAAATCATAACCACCTCATTGTATTCTAAAATCAGCAAAGATAAAACAATCAAATCCCTGGTGGCTTTTCTAGGAATTGGCCTTTTCTAGGAATTGGCCTTATGGCAACTTTAATTAAAATGTGAAATGGCAGAAAAGATGAACTTGAAAGAGTTTAGTCTACTGTTTATATCCTAAGCCATATATCAACAAGTGAATATGATAAAAAGCTTTCACATTAATTATACTGACTACTTTATTAGTGAAGTCCAAGAGTGTTTATGTAATCTGATTCAATTTATTGAATTAGGTTACAGTTTTATCATTTTGAAATCCAACTTTATTGTTTACTTCACAGTATACTTTAATTCATATTGAACAATTAAATGGCATAGCATAATCAATCGAAAGGCATCTCCATCTTTAAGGTCTATGACAATTTGTAGTGTGTATTTTTCTGAAAACAATATATAGTTTGAACATATAATAGTCTCATATGTCATAACCATAAAGCTTATTTTTCCCACAAAAAAAAAATTCATAAAAGGAAATCATTGCCAGTAAGTCCTGAAAAGTAAACATGTAATAATCAAACTTTAGTGTTAACTACCTCTATCAGGAATATCTATGGAGTACATTTATATGAATTTGAACAACTTGCCGAACTAATATTTCCTAAACATAAGCTATACATTTAAAAAGTTATCATTTTATTCTTAAATAGAGTGGAGTTGATATGAACATGGAAAATTAGCAATAATGATCAATAACAATTGGATCATCCCATTTTGTTATAATAATAATAATAATAATAATAATAGTAGTAGTAGTAGTAATAATAATACTTTATCTTTGTCTAGTTTCATCATTTGCAGAATGCTGGTATAAATTGTGTCACTTGACATTTAGCTCAATTCAGCAAGAAAAGTCATTTTGATATAATAAAAATATTCTTTTTTACAGGTGTGAAATAAAGAATCAAAACATTTGACTGGCTTAATTAATACACAGTTAAAAAGTGGTGTGACTGGAAGGTTCCTATGTTTTCAAGAATTTATTCCTCACTTGGAGACTTTATTTTTTTTAAATTGGAAAGTCAATTCAAAGTAATTTATGGTAAAGTTCAAGATCTTTTATTTAAATCACTTAAAGAGTTCATTCTTTCTTCTATCATGTATGATAATCTTTACTGGTTAATATTATATTATTTTTTCCACTCAAGCTCCAAATCCTACAACTATAAGCATTAATTTATATTATTGTCAATTGTTGCCATTTCTTTTTATTAAATGTACAGCTATGCACCACTTCATGGAATAGTTATGAAAGGACAAAGGAAAAAATAGGATTTAAATGTTTATTTCAATTGAAACAAAAGTATTTGTTAGCTTACCATAGTCATAGTTGTATCCATGAATTAACTATTCCATTGATAAAAACCAGTCTAATGAACAGTATGACAACTTATAAATCTGAAACATTTTACCTCAGAAGTAATTTAAAAAAACAACTATGAAATAATATTAGGATATAAAGCTCTGAAGGATGGACACCATTTAACTAGAAATGCATATCAAGTTTGGAAGAATAATTCAAAGTAAAATAAAATAGACTCTATAAAATTGTATAATTAGAAGGGAACACGATGGTCTTATTCAATCTACCTCCTCCAATGCAAATTACCTTTAAATATCCCTAACAACAGTGGTTGCTAAGAGAGAAAATGGATAGCTGATGGTCAAGGAGGAAAATAACGTTTGTAAAAACTATTCCTCTTTTTTGCCATGAACAATATAAGTCATAAAAATTAATTAAATATAAAAACCTTGGCTAACAACTTCTCATCCCACTTTTTTTTAACCCTTCTGTCTAAGGAAAAGTCTTGAGTTATGCATTCCATGCTTAGCAGTTCTCCATGTAGCAAGGCTCTTCCTTCTGGAAGCAAATGCAGCCCTCTCTGTAATGATTGTCCATCAGTTAGGTTTCTGTAGGCAGATGTACACAATATGAATCTACTCTACCATCCTCTTTCTGACCCTCTGCACATCTTCTTAAGACTAAGCATCACCAGTATTTCCAAATTCCTGTTATGCTAGTCTATTCTCTTAATGCTCACCAGTTAGTCAATATTCTACTAAAAATCATGGTGCCATGACTACCCAGCTGTATTCCAGCTGTTATTTGACGTGCAAGGTAATATAGTATTGTTTTTTCCCTTTATCTGGGTTTTATATTCCTATCCACTAAGTTTAGGCGTAAATAAGGACTTTCAGAAGTTTTAGTATAATGTTGGTTTACAGGATTACATAACCTAATAAAATCCTGTGCATGAAAAGGATTTGAAAAACATGCAGAATGTTTTCAAATCAGGTCTTATGATCGCTCAGACTAGAGCAATGAAAGTTTTAGGGCACTAAATGCAAAGTTGTATTATCTTTCTGACATTTGCCAACTTGTTTTGAAACTTTTGGTCCTGTCAACACTTTCAATTAGCAATTCTACTTCTTTATAAAGAGGCAAGAGAAGATGTAAAATGTAGTTTTCCCCAAAATGCATGGAGAAAATGTTAAAAAGTTTGAGCATGGTATAGTTAAAACCTTAACAACAAACCTGAATCCCATCATTAAGAGAAGTTGTTAAAACTTTGAAGTAAATCTCAGTGGGAAAGTCCACAGGAGACAGCAAAAGAGACGAGCAAATTATCATGTTTATCTTGTTTTGAATGACTTTTGTCCTACAACACCTTTAAAAATATTCAACATGTATCTACAGCAAAGTTGGTTGTTTTTCCTGAATGAAAAATACATTCTATATGTATTTCTTGCTTAAGGAGAAAAACAGGATAGAAATAGCAGCTCCTACTAGTCAATAAATTGCAGTCAGTGATAAAAGACAACATTTTACATACTGTACATCTAAGGGATTAAAACACTGAGAATCTCACAAATAAATAGGTAATCAACCAAACCCCAGTTCATCCACACACCACCCACTATTTTAATCATGAGTTGATTCTTAATATCGGATTTGCTTTTCTTAATGTAAATAAACTTCTCAACTGTCAAAGGAGGCATCATATTACTAAAAAAGAAGCAAATAATACCCAGCAATTAGTCAATTAAGGATATTAGCAACTTCATTGCTACAAATCTATTGAGAGAGACCTGTAAGTAGATTATAACTCTTACTATGGCCCATATGAGACTGCAGAACTCAATAGAAACTTGGAGAGGGAAACAAATTAGAGAATAAAGGACTGTAATTTTCTCCTAAATCAAGTAGAGGAGAGGCCGGTCCAGAAATCTAGTAATACGTGACTATATAATTAAATCTAAAAATAACAGATATTTTCTCTAAGAGCTTAGAACAAAAAAAGATTTTTATGAATTTCTACAGTAGTAAGAGACCCAAGGCATATTGTGACTTATTGAAATGCTTGATGATAATGTGTATTATACATTTAATAAAATAAGTATATTTATTATCTAGCTCCCCATATCAAAGATATATTTACATTCAGTTAAATTATGTTGTATTTTATTCATAAAAGCACTAAATTAGTTATATTATGTCAAGATACTTTGGGTTCAGTGAGGATTCCAACCCTTAAAGAAGCACATGGCATGGTGAATGTTATAGTGTTATGAAAGAATTTTGAAGACTAATATGTTCTCCTTTGCCATTTTATTCCTGTAAATATTGCTTCTCTACAGCATCAATTTAGGGATATAAATTTCACCAATTGTTGATGATAAATGTAGTCATCACAACCTAAAAACAAAAAAATAACGCCCTCCATTTACTTAGTGCACCTTTTTAGTCTCTTAACTCAAAAGCTTTCATATGGAGCCTAACCATGCTTAGGGGGATACTACACACTGCATTATAACACCAATGTTTACATTTGTATCTCTGAAGCTTAATTCCTCTCAGAAATTCATTACTAAAGATATATTAGCCATATTCATATAACAAATATTTCTCTTGAATATCTGCTCTGTAGCAAGCAATATTCTACACACTGGGATACCAAGGTGAACGAAAATGTTCAAAATTCCCCAAGGCTGTTTGTATGCATGTCTACCACACCATGCTTGGGTCCCTCACAATGCTTTGACCAGCCACTTGTTGGATGTGGGAGGCTGATAATGACCTTCAAAGTTATGTCCACATCTTATAGAAACTGTGAATGTTACCCTCAAAATGTCTAGTGATTAAACTTCACAAATGTTTCTAATATATAAATATGTGAAAATGCATACATACAAATACTACATAAACATCACTGGTCTAAATAGTTTATATCATATTTGCTTTTTGAGTAAGGCATTTCAGGAGATTGTTATCTGTAATCTACAATAATAATAGAGGAATATGCAAATTGCCCAGGACACCGTCACAGTAACAGTAACGACTGAACAGCAGGCTGCGTGGGGCGACCAGGCTGGCAGGGGGTTTAGTGAGGGACAACCAAACGACTGAACAGCAGGCTGCATGGGACGACCAGGCTGGCAGGGGGGCAGTTGGGGGTGATCAGGCCAGCAGGCAGAGGTGGTTAGGGGTGATCAGGCAGGCAGGTGAGCAGTTAGGAGCCAGCGGTCTCGGTATGTGAGAGGGATCCAGTTGGAGAGGGTGAAGGCTGGGCTGAGGGGACAACGCCCCCCCCCCCCACCCCGGGCGGGTGTGAACAAATTTGTGCACCGGGCATCTAGTTTATTAATGAAGATGATTGATTCATTTATTTGTGCATTTTTATGTTATCATTACTTGTGAGTCTCCTCAGGGAATATAACACTTTGTTATAAAAAAAAAAAATTCTCAACATACAAGGCACATTTCCATACTATGAATTTTCCCCTCAGAAGTTGAAATCTTTAATGGATTTAAAATATTACAAATGTTGATAATACAAAAAGAGTTAGTGTGGATGTTGTTGTTAGTTATTAACATTTAGCATCAAAAATAAAGGATATAAACTTTAAAAATAGGTTTTTGAATTATAAATCCACATGAAAATACTTTGCTACAATCTTTTTCTAAAGAGAATAATGTTTCAAAAGGATTAACTATTGGTTAATATTGCCTTGGCCTCGTATTGTTCCAAAAAGATAAAACTGCATTTATAATTTCTTAAATTTTAAATATAATGCCTATGTCATTCAATTACTTTATTTATCCTGAACACATATTGGTTATGTGCCTACAAGGTCACTGTGAAAGAATAGACAAGCCCAAGAAACAAAACTATAAATTATTCATTTATTCAATTTGAGTGCAATTGAAAATATTTATGTATTAGATAACTTTTCTTTTGATGTAAAAAGCAAATATCTGGGACTCATTTAGTTACCTTTTAGTATTTATATAAAATTGTATTTCAAAACTAGTTTTCGTTCTGCCTAAAGATAAAATCAGAATTTGGCCAAATTGCTCTCCTGGAACAAGAGAGGAGTATTTAGAATTCTTAAGTAACCCTTTTCTTAACTGGAAAATATAGGCAATTCCAGTTATTGGAACTCTGTTGCTAAGATGAATTTTTTCCAAACTGGCATTTATTATAATAAATGATTTATGATATGTGTTCAGTTCAAATCAATGTAGGGAGCACTACGGGAGGTGTTGCATTGTGAAGCTCCACAAAGAGGCTTCTTCCTTTCATTGACTTCCACTGCCGGTTGCTATGGCATCTGGTGAAGACCATAAATTTTGGAAATTATCACCATCTGCCCAAACCCCCTTCTCAGGTTACACACAAGTCTACTTAAGTAACCAAAATAACAAACAAATAAAAACTCCATAAGCAGTCTCAAAGGTGTGGGTTTGTTTTTGTTTTTTAACTTATGTATTCCTACTCAAACTAAAGCTTAAAATGGGAACATATCTCAAATAACTTAGAAGGAGATGAAGGTAATGTGATCTGGAACACTGTGTTAGAGGACTCAGAAAGTGATTTTAATGTGTCGAAGAAGCATATTGAAAGTTTAAACAAAAATGAATGCATTTTATGAAGTGTAAGAGGGAAAAATAAATAAACAAGTGGATAAGTAAATAAAATATACTGAAATATGTAATGTTAGAGCTGAGAAGACTTTTAAAAATATAAAAATAGTCATATTTTTTCTAAAATAAACAGAGGCCTCCAGAAAAATATATTATTTAAGTCCAATGTTTAATTGTTGAAAAGAAAAAATGAGGAAATTATTAGGTTGATAGATTTTTATAAATTTGTAAATATTAATGAATTTTCTTTTTTATATATTTTTATTGATTTTAGAGAGGAAGGGAGAGGGGGAGAGAGATAGAAACATCAATGGTAAGAGAGAATCATTAATCGGCTGCCTCCTGCACGCCCCCAACAGGGGATTGAGCCCACAACCTGGGCATATGCCCTTGACCAGAATCGAACCCAGGACCCTTCAGTCCGCAGGCCAACACTATATACACTGAGCCAAACCAGCTAGGGAAATATTAATGAATTTTCTATCTCACAGGACCAATTCTGGAAAATTTGAAAGCAAATTTGCAATTATGCTTTTCAAATGGTAATACTAGGAGTATAAAAGTACAAGTCAATGTTCATAGGTAGACTACAATTTAAATCTTAGAGAGGATTTGAGATTTTGGGGGTGGAGTTTATTTTCTTCTTCTTCTTTTTTTTTTTTTTTAGACTTACATCTTTATTTGTCTTACTAGTATTAGAAACATGATTTCCAAGTCTTTCAAAGATATTGATACAATAAATATACTATTGAAAACAAATTTTTAACATTATAAACTCACAAGTCAAAAACATAGTAGAAATGTCATCAAACTAGTTTGGCCTGGCTGGTGTGGCTCAGTGGTTGAGCGTCGACCTATGAACCAGGAGGTCGCATTCCTGGTTTGATTCCCAGTCAAGGTACATGCCAGGGTTGTGGGATAGTTCTCCAGTGTGGAGCGTGCAGGAGGCAACCATTCAATGATTGTCTCTCACCACCGATGTTTCTATCTCTTTCTCCCTCTCCCTTCATCTCTGAAATCAATAAAAATATATAGTTTTAAAAGTTTGCTTAATGTCAACAATATCAATATATAACTTTTCTTTGAGTTTAACAAAAATAAATAAAATACTTCACCCATCTTAGAAAGAAAAAAATTACATCTTTTTTTCTAAGAAAGTAACAAATATAGAAAAAGAATGTAGCAAATATAAATAAAGTCTGGGAATAAAAGTCTATATATTCATGTTGAATCATATTTCACCAATATTCTAAGTTCTTCCTAGAAGAAACATATTACACTCTTTTGAGAACTATAAGATTTCTTTAATATTAGATTTCAGGTCAATATTTTAAGATAGTAAATAACTCAAGGATGGAGCTATCCTATATTCCCTAAAATCTAAACTTCTCCAGCTACAAAAATAATATGTAAAAAGAGCAATCATATTGAATATATTAAGATAACATAATTTATGTGCAAGAAGCAAACTTTTGGCCATTTCAAAGCTTTGGACCAATCTCTAAAAGTTGAAAGTAAGTGCAATAGGCAATAATGAACACACACACCTTGTCTTAAAGCCAGTCACTGAGCTCTACATAGCGCTAAACTGTCCAAGACCCACTTTTCAATTCAGTTTACTCTCCTGATGAGCCTCTATTTCCTCATCCTTCTATTGAACATGACTGTATGAGGTCTTTTTCAATATACTGCTTAATAAGCTTAAAAGAATTTCTGGTTTCTGGGTTCACAAGATACTACAAAGAACAAAAGTAAAAAAGTAAATGAAAAAAAAATGTCTGAGAACAGCACAAGAGAAATAAATGAAATGATCCTAATTCAAAAATAAATACACATAAAGATAAGACCAGTTTAATTCTTTGGTGTCTCTGTTCATCAAGCCAGGAAGAAGCCTATCAGAAATAACTTAATATTTTATTTTGAGTTTTGGCATATGATCACCAGTTATTCACAAACTCCATGTACTGCAAAGTCACTTGATGGTGTTAAATATGTGAGGTGTTGCTATCCACATAATATGATGACATCATCTTATTTCATCATGCTTTTGGTAATAAACTATTTACTGTTTATTCAACTTCAAAGTTTAAATGTTCACTGACAATTTGGAACCAGATCTTTCCTTTAAATCCTATATAATAAAAGGGCAATATGCAAATTGACCCTGATGGTAAAAGGACCAGAAATAACAAGTTGATATGATGCACACTGACTACCAAGGGGCAGATGCTCAATGCAGGAGCTGCCCCCCGGTAGTCAGTGCACTCCCAAAGGGGGAGCACCACTCAGCCAGAAGCTGGCTCATGGCTGGCTAGGGCAGCTGCGGTGGTGGAAGCCTCTAGCGCTAAGATGTCGGACATCCCCCGACGGCTCCTGGGCTGCCAGAGGGATGTCTGACTGCCAGCTTAGGCCCGATCCCCCAGGGAGCTGAGGGACCCCTCTTCCCCTGAGTGCATGAATTTTCATGCACCAGGCCTCTAGTGTGAATATAATCAAGAATACTTTTCACTCATCAGGTAACTGCATTTACTAATATGTGACAGTCAACACAAACTTATCAAATATAGAATAATGATTATTGAAAATGATTACTTTTTAAAATCTCCAAAACATATAGTTTATTATGAAATTTATTGTCAAAGATTCTTAGACTTTCTTCTAGTACACCTGAGTCTTACAAATATTAAATATGAAAAGTTAAGATTTTAGTTCCATCTGGCTTCTGCACTACATAAAAACAACAACAAATATTTGAATCAGGAAATTTTATCTAGTTAAATAAAAAACATTAAAACTTAAAAAACCACTACCTATTTCATTTCTATGTCTCAAATTTATAATTTTTATTGTTTTTAATTTTTATTTTTGACAGTATTACATATGTCCCTTCCCCAATGCCCCCATTGATCCCTCTTAGCCCTCTTCCACTCCTCACCCCAGGCCTCATCACCCTATTGTCTGTGTAATCAGAATTTCAGGCAGTAGGATTCTGTTTGAGAAATATGAC